>NC_058369.1:68350317-68557817 GCF_018350175.1 Felis catus | reverse complement strand
GGCCTTCCCTGGGCATGTGGGACCCTGGAAATTGAAAAAGGAGGTGCAACAAATTCTTAGAGCATTGGAAACTAGATAGGTCCCTGTCTTTGAAGGCCCTGATGGGGCTACATTCCCTGCAGGGATGAAAGCTGAAGATTCTCCAGCTCTTCCCCAGTACCTGGTATGGGGCATTGATACCATGCTGGGCCCGGTGGTGGGACAAGGCATTTACAATGTTGGGCAATTCATTGTTGGGGAAACTGACAAATCCCGGAACAGGTAAAGGCTATGGAAAAGACCTGAAACCAGAAGCTCAGAAAGCAAAACAAATATCATAATCAACTGTAAAGGGTCCTGTGAAAATGACCCAGGTAGTTTGACCTCATTGCTACAGGGATCCACCTGACCAGACAGACTGAAACCATAGCTGCATTGGTTGGCTGGTGGAAAGGCTTAAAACCTGAACAACAGTTCAGACTTGCCCCATCTGCCCCTACCATTCCTGGCCCACCTGCTCAAGCAGAGTCCTGAGGAATACAGAACGCTAGGGATGGGTGCCTCCCAAGCCCTGGGGAGAGGTTCCAGGCCAAAACTGCCTCCAGATGAGGGCCATTGGAGCTATTTGGAGGCCTCATGTTGACTTCACTATGCCGTTGTCCTCCAGAAATGAACAAAATGGGGCAGCTCTTGTGGATACTGGAGCTGAATGTATTTCAATACATGGTACCCCTCAGAAGTTTTCTGGTCCCCTCTGCACCAATGATGATTATGGGGGCAAGAAGTTATGGTCAGGAAGGCCCTTTGACGCTGCAAATTGTTCTTCACCTTGGGATGATAAGGTTTTTATCTCTCCAATACCAGAGAATATATTGGGCATGGATATCCTACAAGGTCAAATGTTGCAAACCTCTATCCTCACAGACTTCACAGTCTGCCTCTGAGTTAGAGTAATCAAACCAGTGCTGGTGGAAAATGCCAGCTGGGAATCAGTTAAGCCTGCCACCTCATGAAGGGTGTAAATATCACACAATATAAACTGCCTGAATGGGACACGAAGAGAGGACAGAAACAAAGAATGGCACTGAGTGGGCATTGTCAACTTTGCCCATAGTGGATTCAAAAACCCAGTATAGCCAGTAAAAAAAGCCAGATGGCTCATGGTGGATTCCCATGGTCTACTCCGTGGTGCCCACATCCATGCATCTGTGCCCAACATTGCCACCATTTTAGGTGCCTTGGCCATGATCCTTCGAGGGTATCATGCTGGGCTGGACTTAGCAAATGCCTTTTTCAGTAAACCCCTGGACACTGGGTCACATCAAATCTGTAAACTGAAATCTGCAAACTGTATTTGTTGGCTAAACGAATATATGAATTAGAACTTACTGTTGGGCAGTAGATAAAATTAACATTATAACAGTGGTAGAAACTTTATAAGGAAGAGCCGGTTCCTTACAACCTCTGTTTCCTTTTTTGTCTTTCCTTTTCATCTTTGTCATACGTACACAAACAGCAGAAAATCAGAGTGTACCAACAATTCTGTATTCGAGGAGGTAAATTCTGACCTACAATCAGAACTAACAGAAGAGGTCCGTAACATTTGGGAATCCAGCGTCACCAACTACTTTGGAATAAGCCTTTAGCTGAAAGGGAGAAGACCGAAAACCAAAATCTAAGTTGACTATTTAATTGGGCCACTGTACTAGGAGCAGCAGGCTGGTGTGCTCCAGTAGGAAGAAGTAAGCAGATTCATTCACTCTGGGGGATTGCTTAGTTCAGCTTGTTCAGAATGACACTGTTTTCCTCATGCTGAATAATAATAAAAACACACTGGAGGAAATACAGGAAAGTCAGGAATCTATTATACCACTCGCCATCAGATTTAAGTGAAATCTCACCTCTCTGGAGTAAGGCATTTTACGTTGGTTGACTTTAATATGTGCTATCAATAGTCATTAGCATCAATTATATTTGTGCAGAGGGAGGAAAAAGTCAAAGATGAACATTCTCACAATGAGGAAAGTTGTGAATTTCTTACCTTGGGGCCGAGAAGATCATCACTTGCATGGCATATTAGAACCTCCTTCCCACTAGAGGAAAACATGGGCAACAAGCTGTAAATGACATGTACAAAATCTAACAAGTTGCATCAGAAATTTCATAAACAGCTCACTTCACAGATTCAACATGCTGCGTATCAAATATTTCTGAAAGATAGCAAAACAAAACAGTACAAAATTAAATGCTTTTCCGCTAAGATTGGGAGCAAGGCAAAAATGTCCACCCTCAACGGTACTCTTAAACATAATGCTGGAAGTTTTAGCTACTTCAATAAGGCCAGATAAAGAAATAACTGACAGAAAAGAGACGAGAAGGTATAAAAATCATCTCTATTTTCTCTATTTGCAGGTGACATGCTTGTGTATGTGGAAAATTTCAAAGCGTCTGTGTTGGTTTTTAACACCATTGTAATAAAATATGACAGACCAGGTGGCTTGAACAACAGAAATGTATTTCTCCATGACTCGGGAGTCTGGGATGCCAGGATCCAGATCTCAGCAGGGTTAGCTTCTCCTGAGGTCTGTCTTCTTGTCCTGAAGATTCCTTTTTGCTGTGTGTCTTCAAATCGTTCTTTTTGTGTGTCTGTGTTCTCATCTCTTCCTACAAGGACACATATCATATTGGATTGGGACCCATCCTAATGACCTCATTTTGCCTTAATTATCTCTTTAAAAGCCCTATCTTCAAATGCAGTAGTATTCCTAGGTAAAGGGGGTTAGGACTTCAATAGATGAATTCTGGAGGGTGGGTCACTTTGAGCTCACAACAGCATCTAAGATAAAAAGTCCTGGAATTAATAAGTGTGTGCCACGAGTTTACAGTATAAGAAAAATCAACACTTGGCAATCAACCAAAGCGTATTTGTGTATACTAACAGTAAACATATAGAAGAAAAAATTAAGGGGTGCCTGGGTGGCTCAGTCAGTTAAGCGCCGACTTTGGCTCAGGTCATGATCTCACGGTTCATGAGTTCGAGCACCATGTCGGGCTCTGTGTTGACAGCTCAGAGCCTGGAGCCTGCTTCAGATTCTGTGTCTCCTCTCTCTCTCTGCCCTTCCGTCATTCATGCTCTGTCTCTCTATGCCTCTCAAAAATGCATAGTTAAAAAATTAAAAAAAAAAGAAAAAATTAAAATTAAAGTATTTTTTTTCTTTTCTAAATATTATTTGGGCATAGTTGACACACACTGTTACATTACTTTCAGGTGTACAACACAGTGATACAAGTTTATATGTTATGCTACGCTTACAATCAGTCACTACAATGCTATTACAATATCATAAAATCACAATACAATTTAAATCATTGCCAAGAATGTGAAATACTTAAATATATACTCTACATGTAAAGAATTTGCCGGCAGAAAATTACAAAAAGTGGTTGAAAGAAATAGAAGATCTTCATAAATTCGGAGACATACTGTGTTCATGAATAGGTAGAATCACCATAGGAAAGATGGAAATTTTCCCTAAATTGATGTTTAAGTTTAAAGCAACCTCTAGTACAAAGTTTTTTTTGTGGAGACATAGATGGATGATTGTGGTAAGATTTATATAGAAGTCGAAGTAGCTAGAATGGATGAAACAATGTTTGAAAAATACAGATAAGGTGGGAGAACTTACTCTACTTAATTTTAATAATTATCATAAGGCACAGTAATTTAGACTGTAGGTAATTGGCAGATGGGTGGATTTCTAGATCACTAGAATAAAGAACCCAGAAGACTCACATAAAATGCCCAACTGTTTTTGGACAAAGGTAGAAAAGGAGTTCAATGGAGAAAGGACAGCATTTCCGCGGGGAGAAAAAAGAATCTTGACCCATGACTCATACTTTATACAAAAGTTAACTAAAAGTGTCCTGCACTGGATTATTAACTTTATGTGTTAACTGGACTGGGCCATAGTGCCCATGTATTTGGTTAACGTTCTTTTCTGGATCTTATTTTGGAGATGATTTTCATTTAAATTGGTGGGTATCCAGAAAAGCAGATTGCTTTCCATAATGTGCGTGGGCCACATCCAATCAGTTGAAAGCTTAAATGAGATGAAAGACTGACTTCCACAGAGAAAAAGGGAATCTTTTTTTTAAATTAAGTTTTAAATTTTAATTCCAGCATGGTTAATACACAGCATTATATTAGTTTCAGGTGTATGATATTGTGATTCAACAATTCTATACATTACTTAGAGCTCATCATGAAAAGTGTACTCTTAATTCTCATCACCTGTTTCACTCATCCCCCACCTACCTCCCCCCTGATAAACATTTGTTTGTTCTGGATAGTTAAGAGTCTGTTTTTTTGGATTCTCTCTCTTATCTTTTTCCCCCTTTGCTCATTTGTTTTGTTTCTTAAATTCCAAATATGAATGAAATCCTATAGTATTTGTCTTTTTCTGACTTATTTTGCTTAGTATTATACTCTCTACCTCCATCCATGTCATTGCAAATGGCAAAATTTCATTCCTTTTTATGGCTGAATAATATTCCATTATATATATATCCTTCCATCTATTGATGGACATTTTGGCTACTTCCATAATTTGGCCATTGTAAATAATACTTTAATGAACATAACGGTACATATATCCTTTTGAGTTAATGTTTTTGTATTCTTTGGTAAAGACCCGGTAGTGAAATTACTGGATCATGTGGTAATGCTATTTGAATTTTTTGAGGAACATTTATTCTGCTTTCCAGAATGGCTGTACCAGTTTGCATTCCTACCAACAGGGCGTGAGTGTTCTTTCTTCTCCACATTCTTCCCACCACTTTTTCTTGTGTTTTTGAACTCTGACAGGTGTGAGGTGATATCTCATTGTAGTTGTGATTTGTATTTCCCTGATGATGAGTGATGTTGAACATCTTTTCATGTACTGGTTGGCCATCTATAAGTCTTCTTTAGAGAAATGTCTGTTCATGTCTTCTGCCCATTTTTAATTGTACTATTTTCTTGGTGTAGTGTTGAGTTTTACAACATTTGGGTACTAACCATTTATTAGATAAATGATTTGCAAAAGTCTTCTCCCATTCAGTAAGTTGCCTTTTAGTTTTGTTAATTGTTTCCTTTGCTCTGCAGAAGCTTTTTATTTTGATGAAATCCCAATAGTTTATTTTTGCTTTTATTCCCCTTGCCTCAGGAGACATATCTAGAAAAATGTTGTTATGGCTAATATCAGAGTAATTACTATCTGTACTGTGTTCTAGGAGTTTTATAGTTTAGAATCTCACATTTAAGTACTTAATGCATTTTGAGTATTTTTGTGTATGGTGTAAGAAAATAATCAAGCTTCATTCTTTGACATGTTTTCTGTGCAGTTTTTCCAACACCATTTGTTGAAGAAATTTGAACCATTGCATATTCTTTCCTGCTTTGTCAAAAATTGACTGTACACTTACAGGTTTATTTCTGGGTTTTCTTTTCTGTCTTACTGATCTAGATGTCTGTTTTTGTGCCAGTACCATACTGTTTTGGTCACAACAGCTTTATAAAACAAGTTGAAGTTCAGAATTGTGATTCCTCCAGCTTTGCTTTTCTTTGTCAAGGTTGCTTTGGCTATTTGAGGTCTTTTGTGGTTCCATACAAATTATAGGATTGTTTGTCTAGTTCTGTGAAAAATGCTTTTGGTATTTTAATAGTGATTGCATTAAACCTGTAGATTGCTTTGGGTCATATGGACGTTTTAACATTTGTTCTTCCAACCCATGAGCATGGAATGTTTTTTTTCATTTCTTTGTGTTATCTTCAATTTCTCTCATCAGTGTTTTATAGTTTTCAGAGTAGGTCTTTCACCTTCTTGCTTAAGTTTATTCCTAAATATTTTATTATTTTAGCGCAATTGTAAATTGGATTAAACTCCTAATTTCTCTGCCTGTTGCTTCATTATGAGTGCATAGAAATGCAACAGATTTCTTTACATTGATTTTTTTTAAACTATTGGATTGCTTCCTTTATATTTGTTACAAACTACTTTAAGTGTTTGGGTGCTTTCATGTTGGGTGCATAAGTATTATAATTGTTATGTCTTCTTGTTGGATTGTTCTCCTTATTATATAGTGTCCTTCTTTATCTCTCATTACCATCTTTGTTTTAATGTTATTTTGTCCAAAATCATTATTTGTACCCTGGCTTTCTTTTCAAATCCAATTGTATGACAAATGCTTCTCTATCCTTTTACTTTTCAATCTGCAGGTGTCTTTAGGACTGAAATGATTGTCCTGTAGGCAGCATATAGATGGGTCTTATTTTTTTACCCATTCTGTCACCCTATGTCTTTTGATTGAGACATTTAGTCCATTTGCATTCAACATAATTATTGATAGGTGTATATTTATTGCCATCTTGTTACTTGTTTTATGTTTGTTTTTATAGTTTTCCTGTGTTCCTGCCTTCTCTTGATGTCTTCACTCATGGTGAGTTGGCTTTCTTTAATGCTATACTTGAATTCTCTTTTAATGTTTGCATACCTATGACTGGTTTTTGACTTGTGCTTTCCTCTCAGGTTTTATATAACAATTTGTGAATATAGCTGTCCATATTAAGTTGACAGTTACTTAACTTTGATCCCATTCTTTATTCTTCTTCCTACCCCCGATTTTAGGCATATGGTATTGTACCTTACATTCTTTTATTTTGTGAGTCCCTTGACTAATTTTATAGACATGCTTATTTTTATTGCTTTCATGCTTCCTACTTTCCTTATTGTTGCTCATGGTCTTTCCACTCAAAGAGTCCCCTTTAATATTTCTTGTAGGTCTGGTTTAGTGGTCACAAATTCCATTAGTTTTTGTCAGTTTGAGAAACTGTTTATCCCTTCTTCTATTCTGAATGACAGCCTTCCTGGGTAGAGTATTCTTGGCTGCAGGTTTTTCCCATTCAGCGCGTTGTATGTATCATGCCACTTCCTTCTGGCCTGCAGAGTTTCTGCTGAAAAAATCTGCTGGTAGCCTTACGGGGTTTCCCTTGTTTGTAACTGTTTTTTTTTGGGTTTTTTTTGTTTGTTTCCTTTTGCTGCTTTAAAAATTCTCTCTTTATCACTGCTTTTTGCAATTTTAATTACTATGTGTCTTGGCGTGAATTTCCTTGGGTTGATTTTGTCGGGGGATCTCTGTGCCTCCTGCATCTGGATTTCTGTTTCTTTCCCCACATTAGAGAAGTTTTCCACTATCATTTCTTCCAATAAATTTTCTTCCACTTTGTTACTTGTTTAATGCTTGTTTTTATAGTGTTTGTGTTCCTGTCTTTTCTCTTCTCCTTCTGGGATACGTATAATACAAATGCTATTCTGCTTGATGGAGTAATTGAGTTCCCTAAATGTATTCTCATTTTGCATTTTCTTTCTCTCATCTGCTCAACTTGATTAATTTCCATTAGTTTGTCCTCCAGGTCACTGATTCACTTTTCTGATTCTTCTTGTCTTCTGTTTATTCTATCCAGTATATTTTTAATTTCAGTAACTGTGTTCTTCATCTCTGACTTTTTCTTTTTTATACCTTTGTTGAGGGTCTCACTGATGTCTTTCTACTCTTATCTCAAGTCCAGTGAGTATCTTTATGATCATTAGTTTAAATTCTCTATAAGGAATAATACTTATCTCCATTTCACTTAGGTCTGTTGCAGTAAATTTTTTTCTGTCCCGTCATCTGGGACCTATTCCTCTGTCTCCTCACTTTGTCTAACTCTAATTCTGTGTGTTAGCAAAGTCATCTATGTCTCCTGTACTTGAAAGTAATGGCTACATGAAGAAGTCCAATAGTACCCTAAAGTTCAGTGTTCTCATTCATCCGAACCTGGTGCTTCAGGGGTGTCTCCTATGTGTGATGCATGCCCCCTGCCACTGGCATTAAAATGATGATCTAGAAAAGGGAAAAAAAATAAATCAGACATCATCAAATTAAAATACCATTAAATAATGTAAAAAAAAAAGTTACCGACTGGGAGTAAATATTTTCAAATCACCTAGCTAACAAAGGAATAGTATCTGGAATATATTAAGAACTCCCAAAATTCAACAGTAAAAACAAAACAAACAAGCCAAAAAATTAGAATTCCTAAAATAAAATATATAGATACAGATATCAACAACACCAAAGCTAGTGATGATGTGAATCTCTAGATCATTCGTGGATTGGTGACAGAAATGTAAAATTGCACACACGCTCTGTGACAATTTATGTTGATACAAAGCCTGTATCAGGATGCTTATATAGATTTAAAAAATAATACTTTAAAACTGGAAGCAAACTAACAGTTTCTGAATAGGTGAAAGGTTAAAGAAAGTATTACATATTTAGCCCACAGCATAGTCCTGAACACTAAAAATAAATGCATTTCTGGTGCATACGGCAACCTTAATGTTTCTCTAGAAAAATATGATGAGTGGAAAAAGGCCAATCCTTAAAAGTTGTGTACTGAATCATCCCATTTATATGATACCCTTGAAATATCAAAGCTATATAAATGTAGAACATTAATGGTCACCGGGTGTCAGGGATGGAGTGGAGATAGTGAAGTGTTTGTGGTTTGAAATGGACAATAGCAGGAATCCTTGTGCAGATGGAAATGTACTGTATCTTCACAATATCAGTATAAATATCTGGGTTGTGATACTGTAATATATATTTTCAAGTTCTTACCTTTGGAGGAAAATGGGTAAATGAATGGTACCTACCATCTTTATTATTATTATTTTTTGCATGAGGCAGCTTTATTATTTTTGCAACTGCAACTGCAATGTGAATCTTCAACATTACCAAAATTAAAACTATAATGTAAAACTTCCATTAATTAAGACAACACGGTATTTTTCCAAGATTATATTCCCTGTGATATTGAAACTTGGCTTATGATAAAGGTGCTATAGAAAAAAAAATTAAAGAAAAGGCAGTCATTTTAAATATTGGTGCTAGCCCAATTGCAAAAATACAGGATAAAATCAAAGTTAGCCCATCCTTCAAACCATAAATGGAAGTGAATTGTACATGAATTATGTCCCTAACTATAAACAGCTATGCAATGATGTCTTAGGTAGATACTCTATGATAATGAATTTATGACTTTGAGAGTGGAAAAAAATTTCTTTAACAGGATACAAGTAGTTGGGGATGGGTTCATTGGGTGATGGGTATTAAGCACTGACTGGGTGTTATACGTAAGTGATGAATCACAAAATTCTAGACCTGAAACTAATATTACACTGTATGTTAACTAACTGGAACTTTATAAAACTTAAAAGAGACAATTAATGAACAAATAAATAGGTAATAAAGATACTTAAATCGCAAAAAAAAATCTTATAAGCTAACGGAAAAAAATGGTATATTTAAGTACATTAAAATCGTCAACTTCTGTTTATTAACATACAGTATTAACATAGTAAACACAGGTGAAGAAAATGAAGATCTTTATAATGTGTATTTTGCCAATAAGAGTGTATCTTTAATCTATGAAAAATATATACAAATCAATCAGATAAAAAGATACAAAACCAAGGAGTAAAATGAGAGAGATTAGAACAGATATTCACAAAAAAGGTATCCAAAAAGAGAAGTAAGGTATAAAATAGGTGCTAAGAATCATCATAATCAGAGGAAAGCAATCAAAAACTATCATGAATAGCTGCCTCTACACAACAACAGAAAGTCTACAGTTAAGAGTCTGAAGATATAGGGGCGCCTGGGTGGCTCAGTCAGTTAAGCATCCGACTTCGGCTCAGGTCATGATCTCACACTTGGTGAGTTTGAGCCGTGCGTCGGGCTCAGTGCTGACAGCTCAGAGCCTGGAGCCTGCTTTGGATTCTGTGTGTGTCTTTTTCTCTGCCCCTCCCCCGTTTGCACTCTGTCTGTGTCTCAAAAATAAACCAACATTAAAAAAAAAAAGAAAGAAATTTGAAGGTACCAAGACTGACACTCCCATAGCACCATGGGCATCTCCATGGATGCATTCATTTGGAAATAAACTTAGCATCTATTAAGGTGGGAGTCATACACTTCACATGGTGATTTTTATTTTCTTTGGCTTACGTTCAACAGAAATATATACATGTGTGCATCAAAGTACTTCGATAACCATGTTATAGTAGCATTATTTTTGTAATGCAAAACCAGGAAATGACCAAAATATCCACCAACATACAATGTTTAAAAAACTATAGTATATTTGCAGCACCTGGGTGGCTCAGGTCATGATCTCATGGTTCGTGGGTTCAAGCCCCGCGTCGGCCTCTGGGCTGACAGCTCGGAGGCTGGAGCCTGGAACCTGATTCTGATTCTGTGTCTCCCTCTCTTTCTGCTCCTCCCCTGCTGGTGTTCTGTCTCTCTATCAAAAATAAATAAACATTAAAAGAAAACTTAAAAAAAAACTATAGTATATTTATACAGCAAAACACTATAGAGCAATGGAAACAGATATTACTGTCTGCAATGACATGGAAACTTCAGAGTGTCCCAAATATTCTTAGTGCTATGATTTAAAAAGAAAACTTTAAAACAATGTGTAGGTGTGAACACAAAAGTGATTAAGTTTTAAAGAAATAAATAGCTTCTATAACAGTAAAAATAATAGTTGCCTTATTAGAACGAGAAGGTTAAGATTACCAAATATATGCATTGTGGTCTTGTGATTTGCTGGTAAATTCTATTTCTTGACCCAAAGACTGATTATATGGTCACTTAAAGTAATTATTTAAGGTAAGCATTTTGATTTATGTCCTTTGCCTTATAAAGGACATATTTAAAATGTACAACGTTAAAAGGAATTGGTAAATAAAATTTGTAGTAATCCATGCAATCTAATCAATGAAACCAATGTTGTTTCTAAATCAAAAAACTATGGAGAATCCAGTAGCAATGTCTTTTGCAATTATTTAAAAGAGAGTCTTAAAATTAAAAAAGGGAAATATTAAAAAAATTAAATTATGGAATAAATCTATGTCATATGATACATTTCCATCTGTCATAATAAATCATAATGGAATAGTAAAACATAAACCATTTTTAAAGCTTACACAAAAAGATTACTCCATTTTTCTTCCAAATAGCTGTATAATATTCCACTGTGTGTATGTATATGTGTGAGTGTGTAAGTGTGTATGTAATTATTTATTAGGTTATTGGAGGTTATTGTAGTGTAGTTATTAGTGGAGGTGTAGTGGAGGTTATTGTAGTGTAGTTATTAGGTTATTGGAGGTTATTTTGGTGTTCTCTTATAGTCCATAGTATGTCACTAAAATAAATCTCTCTCTTTCTCTAATACGGCTCTTCACATTTGTCAGGGTCACCTTTCTAAGTCACAGTAGAAGGGAATGTTGCTTTGTAAGCTTACAGAATAAATTGTGAGTCTTTACATTGTTGAATCAAATACCTAGTCTGAAGTGAGGAAAAGAGAATGATATTGTAGGAGAAAAAAAAAAGATATCACAAAATGATTTACACATTACCAATAAACAAAATATATAAAGTATTAAGGTGCCTGGGTGGTTCAGTTGGTTAAATGTCTGACTTTTGGTTTTGGCTCAGGTCATGGTCTCACAGTTCGTGAGTTCAAACCTCACATCAGGCTCCACGCTGACAGCATGCTTGGGATTTTCTGTCCCCCTTTCTATCTGCACCTCCTTTTCCCTCCCCCCTTTCTCTTTCTTTCAAAAATAAATAAATAAACATTTAAAAAATATAACAACTATCATTACTTCCTATGTAATCATGATTTATGATTTTGTGAAATTATTTAAAACATACCTTGTAAATCTAAGATTTACACCTAAAGTCAAAAGAATGTCTTTCTGGATCAGAAGTGTTTTAATAGCAAATATATCGTTTTTTATTTATTGTTATGAAAGAAAAATGTTAAATGTAATGACATAATAAATTCAAAGTGTGGTCCAAATTTTACTTCTGCAATTTTGCTTGCACTTTTTAATTTGGTAAATTTTGGAATCATTTTGGAGATTTTTGAAATTTATATTGAGATTTTGAAATTTATATTGAGATATTGATATTTGAGATTTTGAACTTCCCTTCATCAGGCGTTATCTGTTGGTACATCACTAATATCTCTTTACTGTTATTCATAGTTGGAGCCATTCTGCGTCCAGTGTTTCCCTTCCATTTGTCAAAGTTAAAGTTGAGGTCTGTTGGAAACCTTTTTTAGCCTCTTCATTTGTCTTTTACTCCACCCTAGTTCTCATTCCCAAGGTTTATGCTTTCCTGTCCCTTCTTCTCTGAGTGTAGCCAGGCTGGATAAGCTCCTTTGGATGCCTTTTACATTCTCTTTCTCAATAAATCTTAGGTTGGTCAACACTGTTGACCTTTATCCCAACTGCATCCTGGCATCCAAACACTCCTCAAATAATCTGACTTCTTTAGGGTGCTAGTTCCTTCTCTTCCAGCAATATTGATAATATATGCTGTATGATTTTGTGTTTGCTTACTAATTTGGGTTTATTTTGTGGTTTGGGGTATTTACCCTTATCACCTTCATAGGAGTATCCATATAGAGGGGAAGGAAACCCAACTTTGGTGTTAAAAGTGTTTATTCCTTTAATATAAAGGATGTAAGGGTAGGAAAGATTGTAAGCACTTGGATCAAAGTCCAGTGATTGACACGTATTCTTTTGTAAAAAAATTTTTTTTAACGTTTATATATTTTTGAGACAGAGAGAGACAGAGCATGAACGGGGGAGGGTCAGAGAGAGGGAGACACAGAATCTGAAACAGGCTCCAGGCTCTGAGCTGTCAGCACAAAGCCCGACACGGGGCTCGAACTCAAGGACCTTGAGATCATGACCCGAGCCAAAGTCGGCCACTCAACCGACTGAGCCACCCAGGCACCCCTTGACACCTATTCTAAACCTTTAGCTGCCTACAGCTATTCCCAGAAAGCTAACAGAACACCCAAAATCCCTTTCCCCTGGTTTCCCCTTACTAAGTATTAGAAACCAATTTTTCATGCCTATTATTTTGGGAGGATTTTTTATTTTATTTTATTTTTTATTTTAAGTTTATTTATTTTTGACAGAGACAGAGTGCGAGCATGAGCTGGGGAGGAGCAGAGAGAGAGAGGGAGACACAGAATCCGAAGCAGGCTCCAGGCTCTGAACTGTCAGCACAGAGCTGACTCGGGGTTCAAACCCACCAACTGGAGATCATGACCTGGGCCGAAGTCGGAAACTTAACCGACTGAGCCACGCAGGCGTCCAGGGAGGATTTTTATTTTTGCACGTGAGAGAAGGAGTAAAGTATTTTTTAAATGAATGGATATTCGCCTAACAGAGTGTCCCAGTTCTATTTTTTTTTTTTTTTTTTTTTTTTTTTTTTGCAGGGGGAGTTCTGATTGGAACACACCCTGGTTTCTGAATACACAGGTAAGAAACACTAGGGAATGGAAACGAAGTAAAAAAACAAAAACAAAAAACAAAAAACAAAAAACAAAAACAAAACAAAACAACAACAGAAACCCCCCAAAGCAACAACAACAACACAAACACAAAAACACGTTTGTCATGTTCACTTCTAAGTCATGAAGATATGTCACCATCAACTGTTGCGTGAGATTTTATTTTCAGTTAAATCTGCCATGCATTTATGAGAAATTTGCTCAGAGTTTATCAATTGGCTGTTATTTTGTTTTGTTTTTATAATTTTTTATCCCTCCCTCCCCCTGGATTGGGAAAAGATATGCCAAAGACTTAAGTACCGTCTTTCTAAAAAACTGTTTATTTATTTATTTATTTTGTGAGACAGAGAAACAGAGAGACAGAGAGAGAGAGAGAGAGAGAGAGAGAGAGAGAGAGAATGGGGGAGGGGCAGAGAGAGAGAGGGAGGGAGAGAGAATCCCAAGCAGGCTCTGCAATGTCAGCACAGAGCCCAACACGGGGCTCAAAATCACAAACCGTGAGATCATGACCTGAGCCCAAATCAAGAGTCGGATGTTCAATCAACTAAGCCACCCAGGCACCCCTCCAATCTTAAGTGGGTAGTTTGTACTGATAGTTTAGTGCAAAACAAATAACAACATACAGAAGAAAAATCTAGATCATTGTTAATGCTTAGTTTTAATATGATAGAAACTTGAAAATATTTTATACATTACTATTAATTTGAAAAGACACTATAGGCATTTATAAAACCTATAAAATAATTAACAGTCAGCCATTATTCTTATGTCCCTAATGATTATCACATCTTTATTTCTCTTTTGTGCAAACAATTCAAAGTTAATTACATGGTTGTCCATCCTTAAATGCTATCATTATTATTATCTTTTTATTAATGTATGGCAAACTACTCAGCTTAGCTTGTAATTAGGAGTTGAATTATTATTGGAGCCATAGAGAATTGAATGGGTGGCAGTCATAAGCTAAATGACTATGAGGAAAAACAATATCATGTTGCTTAAGTAGCTCATGTCATACAATAGTTTATTTAGCTCCATTCTATACAGAGATAAATATCACACAGATTTGTTTAATTTTCTACAAGTCAGATTTCTAAATAGAAATGTTTGAAAATTCCTTACCTGTGGCATAGCTGATGAGGCACAAAATGGATTCCAGAAAATGAACATATCGCATTAACTGGGAAATTTACCCATAGATAAGTGCTAGCAAATGACCATAAGCCATTCATAGGGTTCTGAAAGAAGTATATGGCAGTGTTAGAAAATAAAGTGCATGGAAGGTTATAATGACATTTAATTAAAATGTAATTCATAACAATAAGTATTTGGTTAAATACACAAAATTTTTCCAAGACTTTTATTTTGAGAACATTTTAAATTTGCAGGCAGCTTTAAAAAACAATAATGCTTACCCAGTTTCCTTCAAAGTTAACAATTTGCACAACTAAACTACAATATTATAATGAGGGTATTGAATTGATCCAGAATATTCCCATCACTGCAAGGATCCCTCATTCCCTCATGTTTCCCATTTAGTCATACCCACCTCACTTTCTCCATCCCATCTTTTACTCTTGGAAACCATTATTATTTTCTATGGTTTTGGCATTTCAAGAATGTTATATAAATAGAATCATTCAGTATGTGCCATTTTATGATTGCTTTCTTTCACTTAGTCTAATTCTCTAGGGATTCATTGTGGTTCTTGTACATATCGGTAACCTATTACTTTTTGTTACATTTCATTACATTGTATGGAAATTCCACTATCTATTTAGCCATCCACCAACTGATGGACATTTGAATTGCTTCTACATTTTCACTATTAGGAAACATAACTGTTGTGTATATCTATGTACAAGTTTTTGTGGGAAGGTGAGTTTCTGTTTCTCTGGGATAATTATCCGAGAGTGCAATTGCTGGGACATTCAGTGGTGGTATGTTTAGTTTTATGAGAAAATACCAAAAGGTTTTCCAGAGTTTCTGCGCCATTTTAAATTACCACCAGTAATATGCGAGCGATCCAATTTTTCTGCATCACCATCAACATGTGACAGTGCTATATTTTTAAAAAAAAATTTAGGCACCCTAATAAGTTTATAGTAGTATCTCTCTGTGATTTTAACCTGTAGTCCCTTAACGGTGAATTGTGTTGAGCATCTTTTCATGTGTTTGTTGTCTGTATATCTTCTTCAGTGAAATGTCTGATATGCCTTTTGCCTTTTTGGTAATTTTATTTTATTATTATGATTTTTCATCCTGGAATTTTGAGAGTTCTTCAAAATTGCTGGTTCTAGGTACCAGAAACTTCTCAAATAGGTGATTTTTAAAATGTTTACTCCCAGTCTACAGTTTGCCTTTTTAATCTTCTCAAAAATATATAGGCAGAACAAAAGTTTAATTTTTTTTTTAATTTTAATGTTTTGTTTATTTTTGAGAAGAGAGGGACAGAGCATTTGCGGGGGAGGAGAGAGAAAGAGGGAGACACAGAATCTGAAACAGGCTCCAGGCTCTGAGCTGTCAGCACAGAGCCTGACGTGGGGCTCGAACTCATGGAGTGCAAGATCGTGACCTGAGTCGAAGTCTGACGCTTGACCGACTGAGCCACCCAGACACCCCACAAAAGTTTTAAATTTTAAGGAAGTCCAATTTATCATCTTTTCTTTTTTCGTTTATGCTTTTGATGTCCAGTTTATGAACACTGTGCCTAGCTCTAGATTCTAAAGATTATCACCAAAGATTTTTGTTTCAAATGTTTTAGGAACTAATTTTTTCACTTAAATGCATAGTACATTTTGAGTTACTTTTTATATAAGGTTTGTAAAGTTTAGTGGAAAGTTTGTTTCATTTGTTTTGTTTTTGCCTATGGATGTCTAATTGCCCTAGCACCATTGTTGAAAGGCTATCCTTCCTCCATTGAATTTATTTTGCATCTTTTTGTTTGTTTGTTTGTTTGTTTTATTTGAGAGAGAGAATGAGAGAGTGAGCAGGGGAGAGGCAGGGAGGGAGAGACAGAGAATGCCAAGCAAGTTCTGCACTGCCAGCGCAGAGCCCTATGTGGGGTTTGATTCCCAGAACCATGAGATTATGACCTGAGCCAAAGTAAAGAGTTAGATGCTTAAATGACTGAGCCACCCAGGCACCCCCCTTTTGCATCTTCATCAAGGATAGATTAGCATATCTGCGTGTGTCAATGTATGAGTTCTGTAGTTTCTTCCACCAGTTTAAGGCCCACCTCTTTATGAATACCACAGATTTTTGGCTGTGTAGTTACGCACTCAGTCTCCACATGTATTAGGTTAATTCTTCCCAATTTACTCCTCTTTTTCAAAAATTGTTTTAGCTAATGTTCTGTTGTCTTTTTATATAAGTTTTAGAAAAATATTGTCTTCATGTGCAAACCCTCTTTCTGACATTTTAATAGGCACTTCTTTGAGTCTGTATATCAGTTTAGGAGAATTGACACCTTTAGGAGAATTGCAACCTTCGGTTGCATTCCAATGCATGAAATGGTACATCATTCAATTTTTTTAGGTTATCTTTGATGTATTTCATCATTTACTATAGCTTTCACCCTATAACATATGTACCTTTTTTTTTAGATGTACATCAATATATTCTATTTTTTGAGTGCTTTTAAATTGTATCACATTTTTTTAAATTTATTTATTTATTTATTTATTTATTTAGTCAATGTGCTCATAGGTACTGTGTCAAATAGTGGTGAACTTCTGCATCCTGTGAAATTTGGAGGCTACTTATGAGTTTTAGAAGGTGTGTTTTTTGTTTGTTGGTTTGTTTTATAACTTCCCTAGGTCTTCTATGTAGACAAACACGCCATCTGAATATATGGACAGTTTTATGTATTCTTATTTAAACAGAGCGATTTTTTCCTTCCTTCTCTTTCTCTATTGCACCTGGCTAGGATATTTCCACTACATTGAACATGAATGACACAGCAGGTATCCCTGCTTCCTTCCCACTCTTAAGGAAAATGCATTCAATTTTTCACAGTTAAATATAAAGTTTGCTGTGGGCTTTAAATATAAAGTTCTAGAAGTTTTATTTTGTCCATATTTTTTTCAGGGGATTTTGTTTTTGTATTTTTGTTGTGATTATTTAATAATTCGATATTGAATTTTCAAAAATGTACTTAAAAAATGTTTATTTATTTATGAGAGAGACACACAGAGCATGAGCGGGGAAGGGACAGAGAGAGGGAAACACAGAATGTGAAGCAGGCTCCAGGCTCTGAGCTGTCAGCACAGAGCCCGATGAGAGACTCGAACTTGTGAGATCATGACCCGAGCCGAAGTCAGATGCTTAACCACCTGAGCCACCCAGGCGCTCCACGTAAAATGTACTTTGTTTCACTCAATATGACCTTTTGATTTTTCTCCCTTAGCTTATTGGCATAGTACATTGCTTTAATTAATTTTCAAACGTGAACCAGGTTATTCCAAAATAAACCCATTTGTCATTTTGAATGTAGAAAAATTTTTGTATGTTGCTAAAATCTGTTCACTGATATTTTGCTAATTATTTTCATATATGTTTATGAGTGATGTTGGTTTATACCATTTATTGATTGATTGATTGATTGATTGATGGACTGCCTTTATCATATTTTGATATCCTGCTAATACTAGCTTTGTAAAATTAATCTGGATCTGTTCTATTTTCTAGAAGACATTGTATAGAATTGGTGTTCATCTTTTCAGTGTTTAGGAAAATGCTCCAATTATTAATAACTAATCTTAGAGATTTTTGTTGTTTTCATTATATATTCAAATTCCTTAATATTTATAAGTTATTCTTCTTCATACTGACTTAGTTGTGGTAGTTTGTACTTTTTGAAGAATTAATCAAAGTAGTACATTATGTCCACAAAGCTGTTTACAGTATTCCCTCATTATTATTATAATTTTAAGGCTAGTAGTTATAGCTTCTCTTTTATTGAAGATTTTGTAATTGTGTTATTTTGTCTTCTCCTTTTTCTCTTTGTCAGTCTGTCTAAAAATTTGTCAAGTTTACTCGTCTTTTCAAAGAATTAGCTCTTTGTTTCACTGAATTTTCTCTATTGTTTTTCTATAGTCGGATTTATTGACTCTTACTGTCATCTTTATTATTTTCATCCCTCTCTTTGCTTTGAGTTTATTTTGTATCTCTTTTTTCTAGGATTTTTAGGCAAGACCTTAAATTACTGATTACATACTTTACCTCTGATATAACACATACATTTAGTGCTGGAAAATGTCCTCTCAAACTGCCTTAGTTGTGCCCTACAAATTTATATACGCTATGTTTTTACTTTCATTCAGTACAATGAATATTTTCATATCCCCTGAAGCTTTCTCTGTGACTATGGAATATTTGGAAGTTTGTTATTTAGTTTCTACGTGTTTGGAAGTTTTCCTTTAATTTTTCTCTGAATTTATTGGGATTGGCGAAAATGCTCTCCATTATTTCAATTCTTTTAAACTTGCGAATGTTTGTTTTATGATCCAGGATATGGTATCTTTGTAAAGGTTCTAGGAGTCCAATGACATAAATGATAGTTATTTTTATTGTTCTTTTTTTTGGAGAGAGAGAAAGAGAGAGAGAACGCACCCCCCCCCCCCCAACACACACACGTGTTCACTCTAGCAGGGGAGGGGTAGAGGGAGAGGGGGAGAGAGAATCTCAAGCAGGCTACATGCCCAACACCGATCCAGAGGATGGACTTGATGTCATGATTGTGCGATCATGACCTGAGTGGAAATCTAAGGTCAGGCTTAACTAACTGAGCCATCTAGGCACCCGTTTTTTTGTTTTGTCTGTTTGTTTGGTTGGTTGGTTGGTTGGTTGGTTTCTTTAATAGTCCTACAGATCTGTTTCTTCTCTGATTTTTCAAATCGGTTAATTTAAACTGATGTGTCACTGATTCCACTGAAGTTTAATTGCAAGAATTGTCTCTTCACTAACCTTTCTCTTTCGGTCTTTATATACTGTATTTCTTTGCTGAGACTTTTTACGTATTTGATGAGACTTTCTATTTTGTCATTTGTTTGAAGTGTGCTCATCATTCTCATTGCAGATTTTATCATAGTCGCTTTAAGCACTTTGAGATAATTCTAATCTTTCTGCCATTTTTGTATTGGTGTCTATTAACTGTCATTTCATTTCACTCCATTTAAGGTCATCCTGGTCTTGGTCTAATGAATAATTTTCTGTTGAGAGCCACACATTTTAGCATTAAGTTATGAAACTGTAGATGTTATTTAGCTTTTTGTTTTTGCTGGATTTCCTTGACCTCACTCTAGCAGGAGATGGGAAGATGGAGATATAGCAGCACCTAGATACCAAAAGATAGAGGCAGAAATCTGGGTTTCCCAATTGGTCTCCTTTGACGTTTAATGACAAGAGGCTTACCAGTTACCTTGTAAGGGGGTGGACACACTTTCTTCCTGCTTTCTACATGCCTTTTCTGGTACCAGTGGGGAATGAGGTAGCCTCTTTGCTGTCGGACGGTGGTGAAAGTCCTGATTGTCCACATAACCTCCTCTGACAATACCCTGGCAGGAAAGGGCTGGCGGCATCATCACTGCACGGTGAAGATGAAGCGTCAGCTAGTTGGTTTCTTCTTACAGCCTAATGAGTGTAGAATCCCAAGTTCTCAACCTGGCTTTGTTGACATGGGAGGAGTTGAGATCCCAGCTTTTCTGTGGTGTCTGGTAGAATGATTACTTTTTAAATTTTCTGTCTTGCTGTGATGTCCCTTCCCTGATCCTTTGGACAGAGAAAGCAGATTTTTTTTTTTTTTTTTTGCCTGTTCCACTCCACTTGCCTTTTTTAGGTTGCTGACTTCTTTCCTTCCAACTCTGGGAATATGAGGCAAAACACATGCGAACCAAAAACCTAGGTGCCCACCACCACATTGTTCCTTGTGTTTTGAGGTCCTGAGCCAATCTCTTCTACTCATCACTTTTCAGAGTCGTCTTATGTTCATTGAATATGCAATATTGTAGTTAGCAGGGGGACTAGAAAAAGTATGTTGGCTTCATCTTGCCTTAAAGCTGCATCTCCAGTAGGCAGTGCTTTTCATGTCAATGGTTTAAAAATTTAATTTGAATGTTCTTATCGTGGTCACATGGACATAGCACACAGTTTACCATTTTTTGCCATTCTAAGTGTATAATTCATTGGCAAGAAGTACACTGACACTATTTAAAAGTATCATCGCTATCTATCTCTAGAGCATTTTGTCATTCCAAATATAAACTCCGTACTCTTTGAACAATAACCTCCAATTCTTGGCAACCTCTATTACAATTTCCCTCTAGTTCTTGGCACCCTTTATTACAATTTCTGTCTCTACGAATTTGACTGTTCTTGTTACCTCACAAAAGTGGCATCTTACAATATTTGTATTTTTATATTTCACTTATCTAACTTAGCATAGTGCTTTTAAAGTTTAACCATGTTGTGGCATATGTCAGCACTTCATTTGTTTATATGACTTAAGAGCACTCCAAGTCTGTATTTGTAACTTTTTTTTGTTTTATCCATTCATCCATTGATGGACCCTTGGGTTGTTTCCCCCTTTTAAGTGTTGTAATGATTCTATGCACATTAATGTGAAAGTAGCTGTCTGGTCTCTGTTTCTAATTCTTTTGGGTGAGTGAGTAAGATTGCTGGATCATATGATAATTTTATATTTAAGTTTATGAGAAACAGCCAAAGCATTTGCCACAGTAGCTGTGCCGTTTTATATTCCCACAGAAGTGCACAAGGGTGTCATTTTCTCCACATCTTTGCTGGTACTTATTTGTGTGTTTTTCATTTTTTTTGTATAATAATCATTTTAATTGATGTGAAAGGTATCTTACTGTTGTTTTGTTTGGCGTTTCTGTAATGATTAGTAATGTTGAGCATCTTTTCACATACTTACTGGTCAATTGTATATCTTTTTGCAGAAAATTTGTTACGGGTTGAATTGTAACCTCCAAAAAAAGATATGTTGATGTCCTTACACCCAATATACTAGAATGTGATCTTATTTGGAAAAAAGGCCTTTATAAAAGTAGTCAAATGAAAATGAGTTCATTAAGATAGACCCTAATCCAATATGACTTACATCTTCATTAGAGAGGGAATTTAAATACAGAGACAGACATACGCAGAGGGAAGATTATATGAAGATACAGAAGGAGAAGACAGCCATGGGAGTGGAATAATGTACGTACAAGCCAAGGAATGCTGAAGGTTTCCAGCAAAAAGCAGAAGCCAGGAATAACAAGGCAAGATTTTCTCCTAGAACCATCAGGGAGAACATGGCCCTGCTGACATGCTGATTTGGACTTTGAATGTCTAGAACCACTAGTACATTTCTGTTGTTTTAAGCCACCTAGTTATTCTGGCCTGTTGCTATAACAGCCTTATGAAACTAATACGGATTTTGGTACAAAGTGTGATTCTAGAGGAATACGATCCTGAGGATGAGTTTTCTAAACTGATTCTGGGGTTTCTGGAGTTGATTCTCTAACTTGGTTGGCGATCAAGGCAGGGATAACTCTATTTCCAATAGTAAAGAAAACATGATGGCGTGGCAATAGAGGTGTGAGAATGGTCACCATTAAATACTCCTAATTACGTAATGGACAACGTTCTGAATTGATCATGTGTTTGACACTTTAACCCATTTCTGTTGAACTCATGAGGATAATGGAACAAAAGAGAGAGAGAGAGAGAGAGAGAGAGAGAGAGAGAGAGAGAGAGAATCTCCAGGACACAAATTCCTAGCTCAAATGCTACATACATACCGGAAAGCTTCCATGTTTGCCCTGAAAGAAACTGTATCTCCTGTAGCTATAGAGCTGAGATTTTTTTTTAACTCTCCAGCGTCTCATCCTGGGAGTGGCAGAATTAAAACAGAAACAGAATTGCCAAATTCTTAGGCTGTCCACTGTCGAAATGATGGCCGTGGCTGGGGAGGAATAGGATCCTCAATATTAGAATGGGCACACATAGGCAGTTCTTTTGTAGCTGGGGACGTTGATCGTTTAAATTCTGTTGAGTTTTCTTGTCAGCAGAAGCAACCATTCTATCCCTAAGGAGGTTAACCCTTCTTTGCCTGCAGGGATTGTAATGTCCCCCCTCCACCCCTCCCTGAGGTAGTTGCTTTGCAAGAAGCTGATGATTCTTCTCTGGGCACACCCCCCGCCAGCCTTCTTTGCTCCTACAGCTGTAATTAGACTCAGATCCCAGCAAGCTCTGAAAGATGAATTATATAGTATGACCCATGAAGAGTACACTACACTCTAAAAGGCCTGGATTTTTTTTTTTTTAATCAATTCATACAAACAGAAATCTAGGGAATAGGTGTGGGAGTGAATATTATGAGTGTGGGAAAACAGTAGAAAGAATATAAAATTGGATCAGGCCAATTTGTTTTTATACACCCATGAGTCAGAGATTCTGAATTTCATGTTATAGCTTGAAGGGTTAGGAAAAGCTCTCTATCATTCTTCTAGGTTTATATCATGTATCAAATATCAAATATAATAAAAATATAATCAATTGGAGGCTAACATGAAAATGACATTGAAACGGTAGGACTATTTTGGTATACTGTGGAGGAAGAGATACAAAGACTCAGGGAGATTGTAATGTTAAAAAATATTATATGGGACCCAGTCATCCTCTCAGGAGGGTCCAGACTCTGGACCATGACTGGTTCAGACCATTTTCACTTGAGGTCTTTACTTGAAGCCAAATGACCAATGGGATTTTAGTTCAAGTTTATCTCACAGCAGACCCAGTGGGTCCCCAAAGCGATCCCACGATTGTTTCCTCAGTTGTACATTAGGAGTACAATAGGAGTAAACATACAAGCAACTGACAAAATCTTCATATCAGTTCATTGACCTGTGGAATTGGGGTTCTTATGATAAGAAAGAGCAAGGGGAAGCCATTAAAAAACAACCTCTACTAAGGAAAATGGTAAGCCAAAGGCAATACTGCATTCCTTGAGTACCAACCAGTACTTTGGGTGTTACAACTCAGAAATCATTGCAAAATCCAATGCAGGAAGTTTCTCTCCCAGGTTTTCGTCTATGAATTTACATTGTTAGTGATTAAGTTTAGGTCTTTGATACATTTTGAGTAAGTGCTATCTTTGATTTCAATAGTTTGCAAAATTAATTTGAAAATTCTGAATAAAAGAAGCTTGCAAATTTTTCTTGCATTGACTTTTTAAAATTTTGCTAAACAGAAGATTACAGTTCACATCGAATATTTTGAAAAACATTAATAGTTTTAAACATTAATAGTTTTAATAGTTTTAATTTAATAGTTTTAATTCTAAAATAAGACAAACTAGTTGAAAAAAAAGAAAAGTTAATTCACAAGGAGGTAATATACATGTCCCACAAACTCCTGGGCTAATTGAATTAAATAGATAGCATTTTAAATTTGCTCATTATTTAGGGAATGAATTTTTCTTGTTCTTCTCCTGAGATAGATCTGAATTTTTGCATAAAGCTGAGTTAGCCATCTGGGTGCATGAGTGCATTTATGTATGCATCAACTACCACTGCTTAAAAAGTATAAGCAAAGTAAATTCCAGAGTTTCCATATATAAAGTCTTGGTTGCAGCATGAACCTTTCGCTTGGAATCCCAGAGAAGGAGGTTGGACACAGAATAAGTATTTAGTATTTGTTTCATAAATGACAAAGCATTTTTTAAGAGGAAATTCTGATTTAAATGTGCCCAGTGTCTAAGCTGGGGAAGTCAGCAAAACAGATGAAAAGGTTTTGTTTTATTTTGTTTCCTTTACAGAAAAATGTGGCAGCCTCACATCCAGAAAAGCTGGATTCTCTTCTAATACTCTGTGTCCCACAACAACAGTATCAGGGAGACAGTTAAAGGGAAAAAAATGGGGAAAAAGTTTTACCAATTTAGAAAACACTGGGTGCCAAACCTGGGCAATATCAGCCCAATTGATTGATGGTGGGAATGAAACAGAGAGGGGCACCTGACCCAGGTAGTGCTGCTAAGAAAGCCTAAGGAGGCTGGGTATGTGCACTTATGGAGTCTAAATATAACTCTTCCTCCCACTGCACAGCAAGAGCAGGAGTCATGGGCAGCTCCTTGTACCTGGTGAGCACTTTCATTAGACAAAGGAATCAAACTGAAAGGCTGTGCCAGATCTTCTCTGTTTAATGTTGAGTTACCAGTGGTGAGAAGTTTGCAGGAGATATGAAGGAAATTAAAGATTCCTTCAAATGTAATTGATTAATTCTTTTTTTTAATGTTTATTTTTGAGAGAGAAATTGACAGAGCATGAGCAGGGAAGGGGCAGAGAGAGAGGGAGACACAGAATTTGAAACCGGCTCCAGACTCCGAGCTGTCAGCACACAGCCTGACGCGGGCCTTGGACCCATGGACCGCGAGATTATGACCTGAGCCAAACTTGGACGCTTAACCAACTGAGCTACCCAGGTGCCCCAGATAAATGTTTAATATATAGATTGAAGTGTGACTAAGTACATCAGGGGAGTTTCAGAACAGGGGTCAGATATACCATGATATTGTCCCAGTTTAGAATGGTGTAAGGGAAGAATAGCATATGGTGCAGAATAGTGCCAGCTAATCATTGACATCTTGCAAATAACCAAGCCAAGGATTTTGTAATCATTAAGTATTAGGTATGAACGTCAGCCGTACTATATATGTATTTTTAACTTTATTTATTTATTTTGACAGAGAATGTGAACAGGTGAGGGGCAGAAGGAGAGCGAGGGAGAAAGAATTCCAAACAGGCCCTGTGCTGTCAGCATGGAACCCAATGTGGGTCTCGATCCCATGACTGTGAAATGAAGTCAAGAGTTGGGTGCCACTGACTGAGCCACCCAGGAGCCTTTGAATATAATTCTCATATTAAGTGCATGTTTAGCCCTTCAAATAACCCTTTTTGGTGGCTTTATAATAACCAGCACGGAGCTGTGCAAATACCTTAGGTAATTCCAGAAATAACTTCATTCACTACACTTCTCATCCTAATCCTGTCTCTCCATCCCTTCTTTCCCTATTTTCCTCACCTAGGATTCCCTGGATTACCCCATTTCATACAAGAAAAATCCATCTTATGTTTCAGAACAAATGTCTCACGGTGGGGGAGTTCTTCAACATCTTTGAGAAAGCACGTCTATCATTCTAACCTCTGATATCTTAGAACTGTCTGATTCAAATGACCAAAATATTCCATCTGCTTTACCACTACCCTTTGTGACCACAGCTTCGACCTTTTCCTCACGAGGGATTGCCTCGACCCTGAAAAGTAACTCTGGAATATCCAGCTCTTACAGGATCCCCACTCTCCTGGTCTGCAATCTTACTCCTAAACTTTCCATTTTGTAAACGCATGTTTTACGTTTGTTCACCAAGTACAATATCCCAATTGTGACTTTGTTTTCACTCCTATGAAGCTTTGAGCCAATGGCCTGATGATCCAGCTGCTTTCTTGCTAATATTCAAAATGTTCACAACCCCGAGTTGGATACATGTGGCCATCTACCCTTTGCATTTATACAC
The DNA here is from genome assembly GCF_018350175.1 of Felis catus. Classification (NCBI taxonomy): domain Eukaryota; kingdom Metazoa; phylum Chordata; class Mammalia; order Carnivora; family Felidae; genus Felis; species Felis catus. Next base: position 68,531,805 of record NC_058369.1, on the reverse strand, counting down.
CTGGGATTTTGAGGGCTGAGAGAGAATATCACAGGACTTTAGAGGCTTTTGAAGTCAGATTTGTGGCATTTGGTCTTTCCTGGGGTCTTCACCTTGACCAGGAAGCCCGTCGTATAAGCTCCTCTAGAAACTCCCTTCATACCTTGCACAAGCTGTTCTGTGTCCGCCCCTTCCAAACCCATTCCCACACCTTTCCAGTCAGCAAATCATTGAAAACAGAAAACGGTAAAGAAAGCTCACACTACCTTCTAATACGTAGTACGTAGTAGAGATTGAGTTTAAAACAAAGCCCAAGGTACAGAACCAAATGCATACAGACTAAAGTACATAATAGAGCTGGCATTTCAAAGCAGGGGTGAGGTAGATGCTGGGAGAACAACTGACCAGCTGTTTCTATGTCTCACTCACATCTACAGCCGTGCAAACTCCCTTTGAATTCAGATCATTGGTAATACTAAGCTACACATGGTTCTCAGAAAATTACCGTGCATGCCACATCTCCAGGCCGCTGAATATTACAATTCCTCTGCCTCAGATACTCACCTATGATAAAGTCTTAGTCTTCCCCTTTAAATTTGCTTCCAACTCCCCCAGATCTAATTGTTGGCCCTCCTGGAGCTCTTTAACATATAACTGCCCATTGTTCTCTTCTTTCATTGTTTATAAGCATGATCTGTCCATATCTGAAATTCCCTCAGTCACAAGGAAAGCATTCAGTCATGTCTGTCTCCGATACCGGCCCCAGTGCATGATGGGGTCTAAGCCATGTACTAATTTTGAATTGGGGATCTTTCATTTTACAAACATTTATTAAGAGTCTATTATTAATAAACAGAGGATGCTGTGCGTTATGAGAGACAGAGTGAAGATATAAATAAGATCAAGGACCTGTCCTGGAGTGGCTCCATCACCCCGTGGTTGAGGCAATTTGGCCTGTAGGAAAAAAAAAATTTATTATAAAAGAAAAAAAGAAAAAAAAAAAAGATCTGGATGCACTTAGCCTGAAAAACAGCACCATTAGGGATGATTTAATAACAGAGTGTGATCATATTAAGGTTAGAAAAGGAGATGCATTAAACAGCTCTCTATCTTTCTGAAGACCCGAAAAGACTATTAAGCACCATATGAAGAATGTGTTTCTATAAATGTTTCTCATAAAAAAAAATAGGTTAACTCAGGGTTCACAATGATTATTTCTGGTGCTATTTCAAAATAAGAATGAATTGACTTGTATATAATTTTTTTTTTTCCTGACCAGGGATGGTAGTGGAAATACTCTTTTCTTTTCCACATTATTTTATGCATATTTTATAATTTTAATTTTATTAACGCTTGACAGTCTGCTCAAAAAGATATTGATTTGGCTTCATATTGACATTTAATGATGATCAGCTGGAAATTGAATGATAGCACATATTGTAAGGCTCTCTTGTATAAAATATTTATGGAATTATAAAATAGATCTTATACATTTATGAGTATTCAAATGTTCCTGTTCAGTTATTATACTAAAGATAACTCGAGAATGTCATTTCTATTCCAGGGGATTATATGCATATGATCTTCGATACAAAGTCACACTTCAACAAACTAGATGAATTCAGACCTTTAGAAGCTGTGACATTTGCATATAAATTTAAACTCTGCCCTGAGCTATAAGAATAAATTAATAATCCAATTTAAATATTTGACAGATATGTCTCATAAGAAATATGGTATTGAAAGATATATTATAGTAGGAAAGCTATTCTTCCTAATAACATTTAATTTACTATCACAAAAATAAGGTATATAGAGTCCACGTAATTTTTTTTTTATTAAAGGTCTAAAATGCACATCTTTAATCAAAGAAACTGCCCTAAGGCAAAAGTACTAGTCTCATTAACAAGGTTAATTCATAATTTTTGTAGTAGAGAAGAATGATCCTGTTTTAAACAGAAAATTAAGAAAAAAATCAAAATTAAAAGAAAAAAAAACACCAGCAACAATTACTCAGTAAGCAAAACATTTTTTAAATGGACATGCCTTAGTATAATTTTAATTTGGTAGAGACTTTTCTGGATCTGTAAGTTAAGGTGAAGTGTTCAATATTTACTTACCTTCTAGAATAAGAGAGGCACCAAACCTCCAAAGCTGTCTTATTTTCCTTAATTTAAGTTTTCTCAAAACAAATCTGGTTACATATAAGAAACAGTACGTTGTGTTTTGCTTATATTCAAATATATGTCAAGGATTATATTGACAAATGATATATTACAAGAAGTACTTAACCCTTGTATCAGTATGATAGCATGTCAATACGTTTGCTCACAGTGAAATTTAATTCACCCAGTTAGTGAACCATTAGAGCAACTTCATATGTATGATTATTTTGAAATGTAATTGGAATCATGTTAGCGTACCAAGATTTGACTTCATTTAATTGACAAATTGTTGCTCAGCTGTGCACAATCATATCTGTAATAACTGAGAAGAAGAAAGAGGAGAAAAGGAAGAATTTACATAAAGTACTGAAATCTTTTTTAAAAGTCACCCACATTTTTATATTTATAATTCCCTGCTATGCTGTCAGCTGACCGGGATTCTAGACGTCTTCCTTTAAGTTGACCTCCGTTTGTTTTTTCAACTTTGTGTAGCAGGGCTTTCTGTGCCTGTTAGTTTGTGTTTGCTGGGAAGAAACTTGCCTATGTGATGACAGAGCTGGTTATTTCTTTGTCAATGATGCTTGTCCCTTGTTTTCTCTGTATGTAGGCCAGTGGGCTGTGAGATAATAAAATTAATTAAAGGATAGTTTATTGGCATAGATCTATCCAAAGCAAAAGGAGATCACTATTTGAAATTACTTCCCAAATGCCTGCTATTCAACACTTAGGTTAATAAGTTCCTTTACAAATACAAAATGAAGGAAAAGGATTCATTTTCTTCTTTTTGTGAATTATTTTACCAGAGGCATCACACGGACTGCATCCCAGAGCATTTGGTGAATATCCCAATGGATGGTACAGAATGTGATTAATTGAACTGGGGTGTCAGAACAAGTATGGAAACCATGATGCATTATGGCTGATTAGCTCACACGAGTTAATGATATATATTCAAGCTATTTTACTTCTAGGTATTTTATATTTTTATATTATCTGTGCTGTTGAAGTTCTATATATCTGTTGAGCCCATGTGGTGGAAATAATGTACCACAGTGTGATATTGCAAACCACGTTGGTAGATTGATATTAGCCATGGTAGAAATAGTTGCACCATGGAAATCAGGGTTTGCAATATTGTTCTGTTGATTACTTAGTATGAAAACAATGATGGAGAAATGTAATTATGTAGATTAAGCTTAAAAGTGTGGTATGTTTTAGTCCTTGCATCACATCTAGGACACAAACATTGAGGAAATATTTTGCTTTAGTATGAGGAAACTATTATTCAGTTTACTAAAGAAGTCACTCCTATCAATGATGACTAAGCAAAGTCTCAACATGTGTATGTCTTTATTGTCTTACTGTCATCTTTTGTCATTAGTGTAAAGTGAGCATCAGCCAACAGCATTCATGTCAGAACTATACTCATGTGTCAATTTCAACTAAAATTTGGCTACACATACAAAAGCTTGGCCAAAAATAAATCAATGAAAGAATTGTCTGTGAATGAGATGGGCAAATGGAATTCTAAAAAATATTTTATCATCATTTGTAAGTTATGTGTTGTAGCTTCTTTACATTAGTAAAATTTATCACAAATATATATATATATATATATATAAATTTTAACTTAAAAGTATACAAATAGTTAATATATTTAAAAATATATATTTGTAAAAAAGTGTGTGTATGTGTATATATATATATACATATATATATATATATATAATGTTTTAAATCAACGTTAAACATTTGCCAATACCATTGCATAAAATGAAAAACCAACAACGAAAAGTCATATTTCAGCAATTTATCTCAGTGTCCCCAGTTCAGCCAAATACAAACAGCATTATTTGCTCAGACTTCTATCTCTCTGACCAATCCAAGACCTCTCTCAAACAGGGAATCAGAAAAAATATTGATGTAATAACTTATATCATAAACTCCAATAAAAATTACTGCTCAATGTATATGATGAAACTTGCAAACAAACTATCCAAAATATATCTGGAATGTAATGTTAGTTAATTACATGGCCCTGACTCATCTTTTTCAACCTCCTTGTTAAAATTAGCACCCACAGAGAAAGAAAGAAAGAAAGAAAGAAAGAAAGAAAGAAAGAAAGAAAGAAAGGATAAAGAGCAAATGTTGAAATAGCATTGCCATTTTTCAATGATTGCAACACATTTCACAAGGAATTACCATTAATTATAGAAGAATGGGCCATAGAGAGTGATATTTGGTTTTAACCAACTTCTAAATGTTTCCTATAAAGAAACTTTCCCAAGTAGGGAAATGACGTGTGCCTTCTACCCATGCCCATCCTCTAACCTTCTATCAGGGAATTAAGGCTGTCAATGGAGCAGAAAGTTCCATTTATCTCCCACAGAGTTTCTTTCAAAAGAAAGCCCATCTCATTTTCTACATCCACTCAGGAGATTGTAGCTTCAGGTAACACAAAAGTCTCAAGGAAAAAGGGAGCAGAATGTACTTTATTAAATAATGGTGTGTTAGGGTAAGATGAAAAACACAAAAAGGTATTAGTCTTCAAGGCACATTTGTTGGCAAAAACAGGAATGCAGTCCATTTAATATGGTTACAAACAATCCCAACTCTTGATATTCAGCGGACAAATGAGAGTGAAATATGATATTCAGCCAAAGACACATAAAAGGAATACTCATAAATGACGTTCTCGGTCAAAAGATTAAAGAAAACAAATCAAAGGTTTGGAAATCTACACTTAAGCTTTACAAAGTGAGAAAAAGAAAAGTCAGATTTGAAAATTAGGAAATGAAAATCTGGTTGTGAGTGATGATCATCTGTTTTAAAATAAATACAATGGACACAGTCAAAACACTGAATGAGGAGAAATATATAAAATATGGAAATAATTCCAGCTGGTTGAGGCTTACAAAAGTTTTGTATAGCACTATGTTTTTAGATTTTGACTTTCTGTGGTAAGTTTCTACAAAACCTAATAATGCCCAAATTGAATGCTTGGAAAAATTGAATGGACAAGAATAAAGTTATAAAACTGTCTCAGAAAACTACAGGTCAGATGGTGATGGGAGCTAGAAAAATATTAAAGTTTTCATGACCAGCTAATTTCCATTGTAATAAATTTTAGTTGATTTTCTTGGGTTCTGAAGACACAAATTACTCTCAATTTGTTTTATAAGACTAGCACAGTCCTGATGGCCACAGGTTAAAAAAAAAACAAAAACAAATCACAAAAAGATCATGCTGGTCCTCAATCACGACATATACACACAGTATAATGAAGGATTCTGTATATCTAAATTGATAACAAATGATGATCAAATGTATTAAAAGATAGCAAGAGTAATGATGCGGTATTAATCTATTCATTAGTTTAAAACAGGGAGATAATTTGGGAAACTTCTTTTTTCTTATTATGTTTAGAAAGTCATTGGAAAGTCATAACATTTTTCATTATAAAATATCAATATAAAAATAATAATAGGATTAACTTCTTCAGTATGGTATATTGTCAATGGCACACACATAGTAAAAAGTGCTGGGGGGCACCTGGTTGCTGGGTTGAGTGTCCGACTTCGGCTCAGGTCATGATCTTGCATCATGATATTGAGCTCACTGCTGTCAGCACAGAGCCCACTTTGGATCCTCTGCCCCCCTTTCTCTGCCCCTTCCCCACTTGTACTGTCCCCAAAATAAAATGAAATAAAATAAAATAAATATTAAAATAAAACATGTTGAAACAGTACAGGCTTCACCATTAAAAACTTTAAGACTAGGTTATTCATTTCCATCACTACAGAACCTTTTTTCTTGGATTTTAGTCATTTCAATAGAGTATGAAAAAAGTAATTAAATGTACTCATCAAAATTGAGTACACACCATTATTATTATTTGTTGGAGAAAAGACTTTGTACCTAAAAATTCAAACAAATCTACTGAAAAGATTGGAACTGTAAAACATAAAAACAAACACAATTTAGTTGAAAAGTGACAAGTAAAAATTATAGTCTGTAGTATATTTGGAGAAGCAAATTAAAAATTAAGAATCTCATCATAGCAGTATAAAAATATTTCACATTTTTTTAATGTTTATTTTAGACAGAGAGAGACAGAGAGAGACAGAGCGTGAGCAGGGGAGGGCCAGAGAGAGAGAGGGAGATACAGAATCCAAACTAGGCTCCAGACCCTGAGCTGTCAGCACAGAGCCTGACACAGGCCTCTAACTCCCAAACCGTGAGATCATGACCTGAGACAAAGTCGGCCGCTTAACCAACTGAGCCACCCAGGCACCCTAAAATATTTCAAAAAATTAAGAGGAACTGTATACTATGTAAGACTTATGTGAAAATATCACAAATGCCATTTGGAGACATAGATACATATTGAATAGAATGATAGACTGCCTTGTTCTTTTATGGGAAAAATTAATACTGAGGACGGGTAAATTCTCCCCAAATTAATCTTTAAATAGAATACATTTTCAATCACAACTCTACTGCTATTTTTAATAAGATTAAATAATTAAAAAATTCACCTTGTAGCATAGACACTATACTAACCTAACTATGAAGGCACCAAAGAAAGTCTCATGTCCTAACAAGTATGGAAATAGTGTCTAAGTTTGCTGTAATCTGAGTTTCCCATTTTTTTCTTCTAGCTATTTGAGCGACTACAGCCTGGCTGCTGAATAGGCTTGCTCCTCTCAGTGTCTTAAAAGATTTCCAAAGAACCTTTATGTGTCTATTTCATCCCATCTGAGTCTTGGTCCAGATTGTGGATTCTGGCTTACCAGATTTTCTCAGCAGATCCTCACTGACATTTCAACTGCTTTACTCTGTGTGTATACTGTTGAACCTGGAATGACACAGGGGTTGGGGCACTGACCCTCCCCAGTTGGAAATCTCAGAGAGGGAGGGAGACACAGAATCTGAAGCAGGCTCCAGGCTCTGAGCTGTCAGCACAGAGCCTGATGCGGGGCTCGAACCCATGAACCAGGAGACCGTGACCTGTGCCAAAGTCGGATGCTCAACTGACTGAGCCACCCAGGCACCCTCATCCCTCTCCTTTTATTTAAAAGTAATAATTTATATCACTTATATCTTTTATTTCTTCAAACTGCTTCTCCGGACTTGATCCAAGCCTTTTCATACGCAAAAGCCGAGAAAAATATTTTCCCAAATGAAAGTGCAACATTTCCATAATCCCTAATATTATTGTCATCCCTTAAAATGCACCAAATGCCACAGTGTGATGCATTAAAAAAGAGAGAGAAAGTGTAAAAATATGAAAACTTGAATAAAATATAGATGAACATTTATATGCTTTAACATGACTGAGAACTTCCTACACCTCATTCCAAAAGTAAAATGGATTAATTAAATATTTTGAAAATTTTAAATATCACTCCTCTAATAGGAAGAAACAAAATGGAAAAAAGCAAAGAAAAGTGAAAAAGAAACAAAAGAAGGGAACGAACGAAAGAAGGAGGGGTGCAGGGAAGGAAGGAAGGAGGGAGAGAAGGACAGAAGAAAATTGAAGAAACATTTACAGGGGAAAAAAGAAAAAAATAAGAATTATGACAATTTTTAAAATTTATTCATTTTTAGAGAGAGAAAGAGAGAGAGTGCACAGGAGGGGCAGAGAGAGTGGGAGAAAGAAAAAATCCCAAGCAGACTCTGTACTGACATCACAAAACCTGATGTAGGGTTTGAACTCACAAACCCTGAGATTATGACCTGTGCGGAAATTAAGAGTCAGATGCTCAACCAACTGAGCCACCCAGCTGCCCCCCACCAAAAAAAAATTCTTATTAAATGGCAACTCAGAAAAAATTGTTTGTAAAATGTATAAAAGCCTAAGGGCAAATATTCTGAATATATAAGTGTTTTTAAGAATTTAATAGAAATGTCATAATTCACAATGACATGAAAAAGGAATTCTCAAAAAAAGAGATAATACATGGTCAACAAATATATAAATAATTATTTGAGAAATGCATTAGACACAAATGCATTTTTATTCCTTTTATCAAACCAGCAATGATGAAAAAAATGATAAATCCCAATAGAGGTCTACATCTGGAAAAATGGGCATCAAATAGCCTTGAAAAAAACAAGTATAAATTTATTTTTCATGGGGATCAGTTTAGCAGGATATAGAAATATGTGTTACCTTTGACATAAATATCCTGTGGAAATAATTTAAACTATGTTTTCATTTTATCATAAAGTATCTTTCACAACTATTTAAAAGAGCCAAATACAGCGTGACCTAAATAACCTACAGTAATATGGATCAGTAACTAAAAATCCAAGGTAGTATTATACATTATGAATAATTGAAGTATTTGTTGCCATGAATTTTTAAATTTCTTTTAAATAGAAAAGTAGGTGATAAAATGATATTATATTATCCTATTTGTGTAGGTAGCTATTTAAAAATTTTTAATTGTAAATATTCCACAATGAAAACTGTTTTGGAAATTGAAATATAATGACATCATTTTAATTCAAGGATTATTTATACGTATGTAAATGTGCAGTATATATATGTATACCTTAAATAATGGGTATATAAGCATTCATGTAAAGTCTCACAAGAAGTCAATGAGTAAAGTCTCATAATGGGCACATTACTTAAGGTATGCTTTGGATTCAGGAAATGATAGGTACAGACCAAAGATTGCGGTCACAGTTGATTCCATAATCACATTTGTCTAAGGAATCCTTACTTCCCATAAGACCCCTCAAGTCTTATTATACAAGTCTCGAGGATTAACTATTGTGTTGTGTTAACAAGCATCGATGTGTTAGCTGTCACATTACTGATGATGCTCGGAGTATACTTAAATTTAGGAGAGTGTAAACGCCATGGTTTTTCAAAAGCAGAGTCTGAGACAAGGATCCCAGTGTCAGTTATTTGTTCAAGAGGTCAAGAAATTGGGAAGCAGGCCAGAGAACAGAAGGCAGCCAACAAAGGTGTGTTAATGAGGCATTTCCGCTGGTGTCCATTGAAGCTTAATTCCTCTGGGTCAACTCTAGAGGCAAATGTAGACATGTTTCTCAGAGTTATGCTGATTTATCAGGATATTTATCCAGTAGGGTTTCTGGTTGTCTCTGCCTATCATGCCACCAGCCAAGTGTCTTTCCAAGGCTTTGGGAAAAACTCTCAGGTAAATGGTAATAATGGCAGATAGAAGTATACTAGCACAGGCTAAGACTTTAGGAACATTGACTGGTATGACTTAACATTTTATTTATCCAAAAGATAGTCATATGTAAATATCATACAGTTTAAAAATGATATCCGGTCCCAACCTCACCCTAAGTTAACTTTCACATAGCACAAGAATGGAATATTTCCCATCAGGCACATGAGCTATCCTAGAAATTTAATTTCATCCATACAGTGCCAGAAATATTTAAGGTCTTTATTTTATTCACTTTGTTTAATATATTAATTTGTATTTATTATAAAAACCTAACAATTTGGGCTTATTTATTTTCAATTAATTGTTTTGTTAGTGTTTTAAGTGTTATATTAGATGATTGTCAATTATCGACGCATATACATAGGTTGATAGAAAGCTAAAACAGATATGTAGGGAGGGAATGGATAGATCTGTAGATAAATAAATAGATACATACATACATGTATACATCCATAATAGATAGATGGATAACCTTGACTATTTTAGCCCTCTGTGACACTCTACATGATATCTCCATACAAAAGAGACAATCCATACAATTAACATACCTCACAGAGATAATATAAATTATTGTAACTGATTAACATTTATACGTGATACTTACTTTTAAAAATAATTTCTTCAAAACAGATGAACAGAAGGTCAGGGAAGCAAAATAATATAAAAACAGGGAGGGGGACAAAAACATAAGAGACTCTTCAATATGGAGAACAAACAGAGGTTACTGGAGGGGGTTGTGGGGGGGGGGGAATGGGCTAAATGGGGAAGGGGCACTAAGGAATCTACTCCTGAAATCATTGTTGCACTCTATGCTAACTAACTTGGATGTAAATTTTAAAAAACAATAAATTAAAAATAAAAAATAAAAATAACTTGGTCAATATTATAAATAAAATTAAAAATAAAAATTCCTGTTAAAGGGGTCTGCTTGCAGTGACAAGAATTGTTAATTCTGCCCCCTCCCTGAAAGCATATGTCAAAAACCACCAAAGAAACAACCGACATGCTTAGGATTATTCCTCAGGATGCATCAAACCATCAAGAGGGAAACTCATGTACTTAGAGTATCTATCAACTCAATCCACTTGTTAACGGAATTTCGTCAGATTCCTAGAAGCTAAGCATGGTTATGTTAATATAAAGCAAAATAGATAAAAAGGATTAAGAATGCAGAAGGTTTTTTTTTTTTCTTTTTTCCTTTTTAATAGTGTACATTGCTCGCGGTTTCTGCTGTTAACAATGTCTTATGTAAGTGTGGTACATCTGTTATGATTGATGAACCAATATTGATATGTCATTATTAACGTAAGTCTAGGGACGCCTGGGTGGCTCAGTCGGTTAGGCGTCCGACTTCGGTTCAGATCATAATCTTGTGGTTCGTGGGTTCCAGCCCCGCATAGGGCTCTGTGCTGACAGCTCAGAGTCTGGAGCCTGCTTTGGAATCTGTGTCTCCCTCCCTGTCTGCCCCTCCCCTGTTCACATTCTGTCTCTCTCTCTCTCTCTCTCTCTCAAAAATAAACATGAATAAGAATTAAAAAAAAAAAGTCCAGAGTTTATTTGCATAACCGTAGTTTTACCTAGTGTCCTTTTTATTCTAGGATCCTATCCAACTATTACTTTTAGTTGTTATATTTTTCTAGGTGCCTTTTTTTTTTGTTTGCTTGTTTGTTTCGTTTTGGCTGTGGTAGCTTCTCAGACTCACCTCGTTATTTTTATGGCCTTGACAGTGTTGGAGAGGGTCAGTTAGGTATTTTTTAGGACGCCCACTATTGGAATTGTCTAATGTAATTCTCACCGTAAGATTGGGAGCTATGGGTTGGTGGGTGGAAAATCACGGAGGTAAATGGCCATTTTCAATGGCATTGTTTCAAAAGCAGATATTATTAACATGATTTACAAATGTTGGTGCTGGCCTTGGCCCCCTGGTGAGGTAGTGTGTGTCAGGTTCCTCTAACTGGAAAGTGACTCTTTTTCTCCTCCTTCCCTCCCGGACACTTTGGAAGGAAGTCGCTGTACAGCCATGCACCCCTCCTGAGGGCAGAGTGTTGACATGTTTTATTTGGGATTATTCTCCATGAGAGCATTGTCTTTTCTCCCCCATGTACTGATTTATTTGATCACTTAGGCAATCATTTATTTATCCAATCACCTATTTATATCTGTATGGGTTCATGAATATTATACTAATGTGACCTAGACTCATCTTGTATATTTATCAACCCCATTCTAAAATCAGCCATTTGTCCGATGATCCATGGTTCTTTTTATCGGAGATTAGTATCAGAAACTGGGATCTGTGTGTGAGACATGCTCATTGCTTTTAGGGTGTCATTTCTTTTAGGCACTCTCAACCGACAGAGCACAATAAACACATATATGCATATATGCTTCTATATGCAACCATTTATAGCTATATGAACCTAAACCTGAGTTCATTCTGATGTGTCCAACTCCTATCCACCTTATGGATCATTGTAGGTTTCTCCTCTTGCCGTAAACTCCAGTGGTGTGAAACCTGCCGTCCATATACTTAATTCTTCTGTTCTGGTATATATCTCTAGCAGTATCAGAATCGTTAACACATACTTCTGTGGGAAACAACTTCAGCAACCAGAGTACGAGGTAAATGTGCAATTTATTTTGCCTTAAATCTTACACTCGTTTCCAAAGACAGTTAGGTCAGCATTTTCTCCACATCTCTTTCAGTGTGGTTTTTTCATACATTTTGTGGAGTCCAATTCTCTTGTCACAGCCTGAATTCTTGCCAGAGATTTCCCCCAGCTTTTAAAAGTTGCCTACATTAAGGCTAATGATTTGTGCTGGACCGTTCTAGGGGTTTGAAAAATGCATAACATCTTGTATCCGTCAGTACGGTAGCCTACAGAATAATTTCGGTGCCCTAACAATCCCCTGGGCTTCCCATATCCATCCCTGCCTCCCTTAAGCCCCTAATGATCACTGATCTTTTCAGTTTCTATAGTTTTGCATTTACCATCATGCGAGACAACAGGAATCACACCATCACCTCATATAAACGGAAACACGCAAAAGCAGTTTTATTTTGTTTTGTTTTTTTCCCCCACACTGGCTTCTTTGAATCAGCAAATGTAACGATATGGATTTAAGGTTCCTCCATGTGTTCTCGTGACTGGATTGCTTATTCCTTTCCATCACTGTATAATAGTCAATAGTTTGCATTTACCATACTTTGTTTATCCGTTCAGGTATTGAAGGACATTTCGGTTAACCCAGGTTTAGACAATTATGAACAAAGCTAGATAAACATTTGTAAAGAGGCCATTATGAGAACATAGGTTTTCAAAATCGTGTTCTTTTTCACTTATTGTGTTTTCATGTATTTTAGAAAAACTGCCCCACCACCCAGAGCTCACACAATGCTTTACCCACCACACAAGCCCACACTCATTCTTGTAGGGATTTTTGATTGGGATTTCTCTGTCACTACCATCATTTGGGAAGCACTGACCTCTAGGATACTGAGTCTCTCAAACTACAATCATAGACATTTCTGTCTCAAGAGTATCTGCAGTATAATTCATGGAATCTTTTAAAATCATTTATTCTGTAATATGGAAGTACCATCTATTCTTGTGTATTGACATTGTATTCAGGTCTTCACTAAAGTCACTAATGGTTTGTAGATTCTCCCCGAATTTCTGCACATCCAGTTATAAGATCTGAAAGTAAGGTAAATTTTGTTTTATAAATCCATATCATAATGGTTTTTAGTTCTTTTTCATACCGAATAAGACCATCGGTAAAATTATATATTGATGTGGTGACAATAGCCTCCATTGTATCATTTCTGACAGCCAATATTTCGCCATTAATATTTCACCAAAATACCTATCTTAATATTTTCACACACTTATTAGCTGTTTACATTTATTTCAACTCCTATTTCTCTAAGATATTTAAATTATGATCAAGGTAAAATTGACATAGCGTGTTATGTTAGTTTCGGGTATACAAAGTATCGTTTTGACAAGTCTATACATTATTCAGTGTTCACCAAAGTGTAGTCACCAAACATGATTACAATGTTGCTGACTATATCCCATACGCTGTGCTTTTATTTCCATGTTATTTCCTAGCTGGACATTTGTATGTCTTAATCCCCTCTGGCAACCGCCAGTTTGTCCTCTATATTTATGGGTCTGTTCTGTTTTAGTGCGTTTGTTCATTTTGCTTTGGTTTTTAGATTTCATAGAAGCGAGATCATATTGTGTGTGTCTTTCTAACTTATTTCACTTTCTAACTTACTTCTGGGCTAATTTATGTTGTTACGAATGGCAAAATCTCATTCTTCTTTAGGACTGATATATACCATCTCTTTCTCCATTCATCTACAAATGGACCCCTGGGTGGCTTCCATATCTTGCCTATTGCAAATATGCTGCAATAAGCATAACGGTGAGTATTTCTTTTTGAATTAGGTTTTTACTTTTGTCAGGTAAATAGCCACCAGCAGAATTATTAGGTCATATGGTAGCTCTATTTTTAATGTTTTGAGGAACCTCCATAGTGTTTTCCATTGTGGCTGCACCAATTTACATTCCCATCAACGGCGTCCAAGTCGTCCTTTTTCCCTACATCCTCGCCAACACTTGCTATTTCCTGTCTTTTTAAAATTGTAGCCATTCTGATAGGTGTAAGGTTATATCTCATTGTGGTTTTTATTTTCATTTCCCTGATAATTAGTGATGTTGACTCTCTTTTTTCTTTTTCTTTTTTTTTTAATGTTTATTCTTTTTTGAGAGACAAAGACAGCATGAGCAGGGGGAGGGGCAGAGAGAGAAAGACACAGAATCCAAACAGGTCCCAGGCTCCCAGCTGTCAGCACAGAGCCGGATGTGGGGCTCTAACCCAGAGACTGCAAGATCATGACCTGAACTGAAGTCGGATGCATAACCAACCGAGCCACCTGGGCACCCCATGTTGTTGACTATCTTTTAATGTGTTTGTTGGCCATCTGAATTTCCTGTTCAGAAAAAAAAAAAAAGTCTATTCAAGTCCTATGTCCAATTTTTAATCAGATTGTTTGATATTTAGTGTTGAGTTGTATAAGTTCTTATCCGATAGTGGGGTTAATATTAAAAATATATAAAGAACTTACAGAACTCAACACCAAAACACAAGATTTAAAAAAAAAAGGCTAATGAGTATATATATATATATTTTTAACAAAAATGCAATGTGTTAAATTCACTGACTTTTTTTCCAAACCTCTTTTTCTAAAATCTTTTGTAGAAATGTTTTCTATGATTTTGGTGAGTTATATGAATTGAATTGCTAAACTAACCTTCCTTCAGAGAAACTAATTATTTTTATCTCTTTCATGAATCTTTTATAGATTCAATTTGCTAAATTTTCATGAAAAAGATTTTGTCTCTAATACACTTTTCTTTAAAATATTCTTGTCAGGTTTTGGTATCAAGATTATAGTGATCTCATAGATTTAGGAAATGTTCTCTGTTTCTAGTCTCGGTAAGAGTTAGTGTAAAATTGAAGACGTTTCCTTTATGTATTATTGGAACAATAATTTGATCAGTCAAATAATCTGACACTGTAGTTTATTTATAGGAAGTCGTTTAATAATGAAATTGAGATCTTTAATTGATATTGGACTTTACAAAATTTTTCATGTATTTTTATGTTTAGTAGGTCACATTTGCTTTTGAAAACTTCATATGTCGTTCACTTTGCTATATCGATTGTTGTAAAGATGTTCATTGTTTGCTCTTATTACCTTTTTAATGTGATGACATTGTTTGTATTCATCATATTTGTATTCAGGTATTTTCTAAATTTTTTCTTAAGCAGTTTTGCTAGGAGTCTATCAATTTTATCAATTGTTTCAAAGAGACAGCTTTTTTTTTTTCAACGTTTATTTATTTTTGGGACAGAGAGAGACAGAGCATGAACGGGGGAAGGGCAGAGAGAGAGGGAGACACAGAATCAGAAACAGGCTCCAAGCTCCGAGCCATCAGCCCAGAGCCTGACGCGGGGCTCAAACTCATGGACCCGAGATCGTGACCTGGCTGAAGTCGGACGCTCAACTGACTGCGCCACCCAGGCGCCCCAAGAGACAGCTTTTTAAATTACTAATTTTCTGTGTCACACTTATTTTTATGCAATTAATTTATTTGTATATCTATAATTTCCTTTATCCACTTAATATTTACGTTTTGATGTGTTTTTTTTCCAGTTTCTTAAACTGGAAATTTAGGTCATTGATTTATTTATTGTTGTAAAGTCTTTTATTAATTTCTACTCTACTCATTATTTTTACTGGTTCCCATGTGTTTTGACATCTTTGAAGGCATTATCATTCAATTAAAAATAGATTACATTTGTATCATGATTTCTTGTTTAGACTATAGTGTATTTAGTAATCTCTTATGGGATGTCTAGACACTGGCATTTTTCTCTGTGTATTTCTTTTCATTTTGTACAATCACTAATATCATTAACTTAATTGACCTACTATGACAATTTCATTCTGCTTCTGTGTGGTGATATAATCAATGCTTTTATGCTACTCAGGCTAATTTGAAAATTGTGTCTGATTTCTAATTTTATAAGATATACTACCATGGCATTATTTATCTTTTCTGTGATACAGTTCTTGAACTAATCTCACCATATTTATTCCTTTCATGACCATGGGTTAAATTCATCAACTTATAAATAGCTTATATCAAGGATATTAAATGGATTTATGGACTATGTTTACCTTTTTCTCCCTAGCAATCATTTTAAAGTGCTAAGTTCCTATCTCTAAAAGAAATCAATTTGCAAGAAATGATCTTATTTCATCATAAGTATGAACCATTGATTGAATGTTTTCCCTACATTTTTACTTGTACTTGGTGCTGATTAAGGACTGCTCACCACTGTTCTCACCTGACTTCAAAGCGATTTGCATGGGTCAAAAATAGCATACACTGGGGTCATCCTAGAGGCTGTGATCTGTTTTTTACCATATGGAGCTGAAAATCATTTTGTACATGCAGTTTAACTGTTTGCCCCACTGAAACCAAGTAGCAAATTAACAAGCTATATCTCTAGATTTTTCCACATTAGATCCCTTCTTTCCAAATGTTAACTTCTTTTTTTTTTCTTTTCTCTTATAAACACATCATCTCATCCTAAAGTCTTCATTTTGTTCGGTCATATTTTTTTTTTTCGGGTCATGCTATGTGCTCTTCAGAAATCATTCTGAATATATAATTACCACCCTAAGGAGGTGTGTCTGCCAGTAATTGTGAAGGGTGTGAAAAAGTGAAATTCTACCCTACAGCTAACAAGCTAGCCTGCCACACACAGTTCCATAAGGACACAAGACTCCTGAGTCAGAGACACTTTATTACTCAAGATAGAGGCAGTAGCTGGATGGTCAGCTTGATGCTCATGCTTCTTCATTCCTCATGTTTAACATAAAGAGCTCTCTTGGATCCCGCATACACAGTGGACAGTGTTTTTGGATAGGAACCCTGAGCTGGGGAATTAACTCTACTTTCTTTTTTCATTTTTTTTTTTTTATTTTTACATTTATTTATTTTTGGTAGACTGAGAGGGACAGAGCACTAGTGGGGGAGGGACAGAGAGAGAAGGAGACACAGAATCGGAAGCAGGCTCCAGGCTCCGAGCTGTCAGCACAGAGCCTGACGTGGAGCTAGAACTCACAAACCGTGAGATCATGACCGATCCGATGTTGGATGCTTAACTGACCGAGCCACTCAGGTGCCCCGACTCTGCTTTCACTGTGAGGGAAAACAAGCCTGCTCTTGCTACCAAAACTCTCAAGTTGCTCACTGGAAACAGGATCCTGAGAGTTGGCCCAGATCAAAAGTCATCTGGAATAGTAATCTGCTTTCTCGGAATAGTAATCAAGAATGTGCAGAATGCTCAGGGCTCATGGCAGATTGTGTCTCCCAAAGGCGTCCTTCAATCTTATAGGTTGGAGAGAAGGAAATTAGAGAGTGTCTCCTTCTGAGTTACAGTTTGCTTTTCTCCTAAATCTTGAAGGATTAGTTTAGGATATTAAAGGAGATTCTCACAATAAAAAAGCAAATAAGTAGTTTGCCTATAATTACAAAGCTGTAAGTAGGCAAGTAAGATTAAATCCAAGCATTTCTTAATCTTTACTTTCCTGTCCCCGGAAAAACAAAATTTCTGGATAAGGTATCAGAAGTAATGTAGAAATAATTTATTTTAGCACTGATTTTTATTGCCAGATTACTTCCTGTTTCCATATCATCTTCACTTCATGAAACTTTCAACCATGAGTGATCCCGCTCCCAACAGAGAATCTTGTATTGTGGCCCTACAGCATTTATTGCCACCCAAAACTCACAATCAACTTAAAAACCGACATTAACTATTGTCGATCTATCGTGAGGATCGGCTGTGGATTTGCAGCAACGTGTCTATCATTATGCTTTCGGCATGTCAGAGTGATCTTGCCATAAACACACAAAGGAACTTGCTTCATTGTTGGGTAGTTCATAAACATAGTCAAAATAATTTTATTCTGTCATCTTACCAATTCTCAACCCCTAAAAGCAACGTTTCTAATATCTTCTAAAAGAAATCTTCAGTCAAGGAAACAGTTATTCAGTTCAATTACCATCAATGTCAGCATCAACTGCTATACCACATGCTGATTATTAAGTTTATTGTAATTTCTTAGCAAGCAAGAAGGGTGTGATATACTTAGAGATGTTTTAATATTTAAAGCTTAACATAATTGATGTTGACATAATTTTTGGTGAGAGTTCAATATTGGCGATGGGGATGTGAACACCTCTTTGGTATCTGGTCACCAGCTCCACGGCTTATGGAAAGATTTATATTTCTCTTCACTTCGGAAATTAGCCTTTTTGGCAGTCGCATCCTCATAGTTTTGATGTCAGCTGATTTTACCTTGAATTTTTTTCTTTTGAGGTTCCTGGAAGTTTTAATAATAATTCTGATCTGTCACCTGGCCCATTCTATTTAGATATTTTAGGCAGTTCTGTCTGGATTTCTAACATCTGTAACTTAAAGCATTCTGAGTTACACAAAATGTTGAGCCAGGTGTGAGGTATTATGGGTAAAGACCCTAAAATGCGTAGCAGGCTGATCTGAGGTCTCCCTGGATGGTCCCCTTGAGCACAGAACTGCAGACCTTTTCACAAATCTGCAATATAGTATAGCCTACCGCAGTTCCTTTATCAGATGAAATTTGTACCACCTCAATATTTAGAGATCCCTGGAATAATAATGCCTTTGTTCTTGACCCTGACAAGAGAATCTTTAAGCCATATTCTTCATGCTTCTACAATGAGAACTCACTCCATGCCTCAAATCCACTGTGATTTGACAGCTGACCTCTTCCTCAGGGCCAGAGAAGGTGGTTCTGGCCATCCCTCTCCTGGTCACATACTTCTTACTGTTCTCCAAGTTCAACATTCTTTCTATTAGATCTTCTCTCTTTATGTCTTCAAATTGTGCTTAGTCTAGAAACACAAATGTGAAATTCATAAGGTCTAGATTCAATTGAAAAAAGAAATCTGGTAAATATTCGATTCTAAGAAAATAAAAAATGTTGTATGTTTTTGGAGAAAAGTCAATCTAATAAGTAATTAAAAAGAATCATTTAGCAGAAGAAAGGGCACACTTTTGTGGGGAAAAAATTAAACAAGTGGCAGTGTAGTGAAATTGTCTCCAATAAATCATTGTAACCAATGGAAAATCATTAGGGAGATGGAGTTCAGAGAAATAGTTAGAAGCTGTACTCTGAAGAGACATTCAGCTCTTGGAAACTCCCTTCAGTTATCACCTTTTATAAACTAGGAGAATTAGGTCAACCAGATGTCAATGGGAATCTGTGCTTCCAAAGTCGCTCTTCTTGTAGCCACAAGGCAATTCTGTCCTGGAATCTATATTTATTAATAGCCTTAATAGGTAAGCCAAGAGACTCCCAGTGGGATTTGTTTTACTCGGTATTTCTTGAAGACGTAAAGTGCTCTAAAATATTTAACTGAATATATTTCTGAATAGTTTTCCTGTGGCCTCCTTGACATGCTGCTGCTACCACAAGCATAGCACAATTGGGACATTTTTAACCTGTCAGAAATCTGTGGACTTGCCTCAGATCACAGAGTGATCTGCTGTTAAAGTAGAAAGCGTGTCCATCCAAAAGTTTAAGTAGTGCCTTCATGTCTTCTATTTAAAAGTGACACAATGAAATAGTTTTTTCCTCTTTCCTTTAAATCTAATCCAAAATATCAAAAAGAGTAGAAATAAATAATTGGCACGTAAAATTAGGAAACAAAATTCTATATCAAAAAGAGTGAAGCAAAGTCGATTAAATACTGATTAAGTCGGATCTGAATCCAGAAGAAACTTAAGCTGATACATGCTATCTTGAACCTCAGGTAAAATGCCATCTTAAGATGAGTGCCATTGCTTTAAAAGATCTATCCGACAATTAGTTAATCGGAACAATGAAATAAATATATGGCCCTACCAAATGCAAAGCAGATCATTTCTTTGGAACTGAGAAAGAAATTCAATACCCTTTTCTTATTGGTTATCAGCACCAAGGGGCAGAGAAGAGGTAACAGGAGGCAGAATGGTAACAATCACCATGTCTGCATACACAAAGCAAATGACTTCATGGGCCCTAGTGGAGAAAAGGAATGACAAAATCTGAAAAAGAAAGGAAAAAATGAAAGAAAGAAAGAGAAGATGGAAGAGAGGAAGGAAGGGAAAGAAGAAAGAAAGAAAGAAAGAAAGAAAGAAAGAAAGAAAGAAAGAAAAGTGAAAAGAAAGAAAGAAAAGAAAAGAAAGGAAGGAAGAAAGAAAAGGAAAGAAACAAAGAAAATAAAAGAAAGAAAGAAGGAAAGAAGAGAAGGAAAGAAAAAATGAAAGAAAGAAAGAAAGAAAGAAAGAAAGAAAGAAAGAAAGAAAGAAAGAAAGAAAATGAAAGAAAGAAAGAAAGAAAGAAAGAAAGAAAGAAAGAAAGAAAATGAAAGAAAGAAAGAAAGAAAGAAAAGAAAGAAAAAAAAGAAAAAAAAAAGAAAGAAAGAAAGAAGAAAAAGAGACACAATAATAAAAAGTGTTACTAGAGAAGAGGACAAAGAAAATGGTTAGAAGCTTAGCTAAATTCACATTGCCCCTGGTCACAATCTATGTTGTCCACAGTATTTTTCAACAAGTGGTTGGTTCTGTGTAAATGTAAATCACAATTAAAAAAAGTGCAAAACAAGGAATTGTCTGCCTTTTTTTTTCCCCCTCAAAGGATGTTACTTGCTGTGAGCTAGTGATGGCTGAGAGGTTTTTACCTTTCATTTTCCCAAAGAAGCTATTATAGTGTTTATGTTGTTTCTTCTCAACCATTTGATATTAGATGTGTTTGGAGCAGATAAATTGTAAACTTGCTGGCTACTAAAAAGTGAGGATCAACAACTGTACATAGTGAAGACATTTTTATATCACCCAGAAATTCTGGACTGTTCCTCAAAAATGAAAGCAATAACCAAATGAGACTTTAGGGCTATTACCTTTAGAGGACGGGGAAGTTGCATTTTATACACATCTGTGAAAACGCTGTGCATGAAAATTTGGAAACTTCAGTGTGGAGGGGAGAAGAACCAATAGAGTCTAGCATTCACTTCCCAATATCTATTTACTCCTTCTTAATAATAGAACTAGCATCTTCTTTGAAGTGGCATTGTGTTCAGCTTTATAAAAATTATATATGCTTGGCTCTCTTGAAGATAAGCATGTCCAATGATATATAAGTGATCATTTGGGGGAAATGTCCGGGAAAAGCGTGCTGATATACAAGAAGTCACCACTTTGACCTTCCCATTTACTCTGTAGTCCTGACTGTAAATTAACTGTGAGGACTGATGTCCCAGAGGCCATCAAGTGAACATTAGGAGCTCTTAATAGTGGAAGTCCATGTAAGGATGCTAAGGAGAGAGAGGTCTCTGGGCTACAGAAAATAGCATGTACTACCTACTTTCAAACTTCAAAATTTTTGACTGTAAATCACCTTAGCATTTATGTATTTTAGCTGAAATTTGCATGCAAGTAAATGCACAATTCGATGAGTTTTAACAAATATGTACACTCATGTAGCCATTGTACCATAGTCAAAATAGAAAATATTTCCACCACCCAGAAAGTATACTCATGTCCTTTTCCAGTTAATCCTGCTTGTTCACTGTTTTGATTTTTAACACTTGATTTCTAGATGGTTTTTTCTACTTATTGAACTTTCTACTTATTGAACTTTTCTACTTATTGTAACTGAAATCATAAAGTATAAAATTTTTGTGCTTAGCTTTTTCTGAATACCACAATGTTCTTTATAAAGATTGATCTATGTTAGCAGAATTATCTATAATAGCCAAACTATGGAAACATCCTGAGTGCCCATCAATTGATGAGTGGATAGAGAAGATCTAAAAATTATATATACATTATGTCTCTCTATATATATATCTAATATAGCTATATATCGACATATATACATTATGTCTCTCTCTATATATATATATCTATATAGCTATATATTGATATCTATCTATATATATCGATATATAGCTATATAATTATGTATATATAATTATATATATTCATATATATAATTCATATATATTCATATATATATATATAAAAGTACCATATGGTTGCACTTATCTGTGGGATTTAAGAAACAAAACAAATGAGCATAGGGGGAAAAATGGAGACAGAGAGGCAAACCAAGAAGCAGACTCTTTACCATAAAAAAAACAAACTGATGGTTATCAGAGGGGAGGTGGGTGGGGGGATTGGGTTAAATATATGATGGTAATTAAGGAGTACGCTTATTGTGATCAGCACCAGGTGCTGTATGGAAGTGTTGAATCACTAAATTGTACACCTGAAACTAATATTATACTATATTTTCATTAACTAGAATTTTAAACAAAAAAAAATAAAAAAAAATGATTGATGTTATTGTGTCTATCAGTAGCTTATTTTATACTTATTACTGAACTGTATTCCATTGTATGAACATACCACAATTTGTGTATCTATTTCTTCTTAGTTAATATTTAGTGTATTTGTACTGTTTGTGTATTATGATTATAATGAATAAAACTTCTATGAGCATTTATTTGCAAATCCTTGCGTGGACATATGACTTTATTTCTCTTAGGTTTCTAGGCATGGGATACTTAAAAAAAAGAATGACTGAGCCATATGATTAGCACATATTTGTCAATAGGAGAAACTGTCAAACATATCTACAAATTATTCATTTCGTTGTATGTGCCCACCAATAATGCACGAGAATTTCAGTTCATTTCATACCCCCATCAACATTTGGAATTCCAAGAATTTGTAATAAGCCATCTTAGTGGGGTTGTGGTAGTATAGCCTTCTGATATTAATCTGTATTTTCCTAATGAACTAAGATGTTGAGCATCTTCTCATGTGTTTATTGATCATTGATACCTTTCTTTGTGATGTGTGTTAAGTTTCTTGCCCATTTTTAGTAGATTCCTTGACTTTTTATTATTGAGTTGTTAAGAATTCTTTGCATATTGTGGACAAATGTTTTTGATCAAGTATCTATATCTTCAATTTAAATATCTGTGTGGGGTGGGTATAGACTCTATGTTTCCATTTTTAATTTTTAAAGATGATTTTTAGTAAACGTGTTTATGTTTGATTAAGTTAAATTCACCATTTTTTAAGCATGATGTTAATGCTTTTTCTCTTTTCTCAAAGGAAATGTTGCATTTGTTAAAATTGCGATGATATCTTCCATGTTGTCTTGTAGAAACTTCATAGTTTTAACTATTTATGCTTAGAACTATGGAACATCTTTAATTAAATTTTGAGTGTGGCAGGAGAAAGTAGTCAATTTGTACTTTTTAATATATCTGTATCTGGTAGTTTGAGGATTATTTGTTAGAGTAGAAGTAAGTTTCATGTAGACAACATATAGTTGGTTAATTTTTAAATTATTTCTGCCATTCTTTGTCTTTATTTGGTGTGTTTAGACATTTTGCATTTAATGTAACTATTGATATATTAAGACATAGGGACACCTGGGTGGCTCGGTTAAGCGTCCACTTTGACTCAGGTCGTGATCTCACAGTTCGTGGGTCCCAGCCCCGCATCAGGCTCTGTGCTGATAGCTGGGAGCCTGGAGTCTCTTCAGATTCTATGTGTGTCTCTCTCTCTGGCCCTCCCCTGCTTGTGCTCTGTTTCTTTCTCTCTCTCTCTCTCTCAAAAATAAAGAAAAATTAAAAAAAAATAAAAAAAAGATTCAGGGGCACCTGGGTGGCTCAGTCAGTTAAGTGGCCAACTTCAGCTCAGGTCATGATCTTGCGGTCTGTGAGTTTGAGCCCCATGTCAGGCTCTGTGTTGACAGCCCAGAGCCTGGAACCTGCTTCAGATTCTGTGTCTCCTTATCTCTCTGCCCTCCCCTGGCTCACGCACTGTCTCTCTCTTTCAAAAATAAATAAACATTAAACCAATTTTTTCAAAGATTTAATTCTACCATTTTGTCATTTCTTTTTCCAGTTTGTTCTCTCTCTCTCGTTTTCCATTTTTTCTTTCTTTTTTTTTTTATTATGTACAATTGAAAGTCACTGTTGAAATTTATCAGGCAAGTGGTAGGATCTTGTTTTCATTTTAGGGAAGCATTTCTGGCTCATCCTAGGAGACATTTTATGACGTAGGGAAGAGTGAAATCATAAAGGCCATTAAGAAGATACTGTAGTACTTCAGTGAGAAAAGATGGTGCATTGCATATGGATGGTGACAATAAAGATGGAAAACAGTTATAGAATCAAGTTATATATTGATTGCAGAAAAGATAAGTCTTTCTGATCACCTAGAGTGAAAAGTTGAAGGAGAGAGAAGTGTAAATGCTTATTCCCAGGATCTTGATTCGAGCAACTGAGTAGAAAAATTAGATACTTACTAAAATGAATCACAGAAAATAATAGGGTAAAGAAGTGTTCAGATTTGGGAATATTTGGTTCAACATTCCTTAAGGTGTTTAGTATAAATATAATGTAGCCATTTTTACTAAGAAATAAAGAATTATGTGCATACAGTAGGTGATTGAAGCTACGAGAATGCTTACTGATATCTAAGAATATACTGCAGATTAAGCAATAAAGATAATTCAGTAATAAACTGTACAAAATTTAATAACAAAGATTTTCATGGGTAAGCTGGAGGAAGTACTGAATAGAAAAGAAAAGAAAAATAGGAGATATACGCACAGAAGATAAATACAAATGTGATCAAAAAGAAGAAAATATTTTATCGTACCGGTTGCTGCCTAGTGATCAAGTGAAATGAAAGTATAAAAGATATTGAACTTGACAATTTGCAGGTCACAGATGACTATGGCAGCTCCAGTGAAGTGATATGGATGGATGCAGATTAAAGTGAGTTGAAGAATCAATGAAGAAATTTTAAGTTCAGGCAAAATGGGGCAAGGTTATGCCGAATTGTTGCTGCAGCAATCTTTGAAGTGCTATTCAACTGTACGAATTTGAAAACGGACTTTGGAGCTTATAAAAAAGAACAGAACATTTCTAGTATCAGAAACAAAGAGATAATTTAAAGCTACAAAGGAAGGAGTGCACTGTAACATACAAAGAAATGGCTTTAAATACCCATAAAAGAAAATATGTGGCTTGAAGTTAGAACTGAGACGTCTGTATAAAAGATAGAACCATTAAAGGAATCTGGAAAAAGGTCTGCCTGTGGATTCAAAAACACAATGAAGATTCTTGATTCTCCCAAGTTAAAAAGTAATAAAGTTTCACATGGGAAAATCTACACTCCAATCTCATACATTAAATTGGTGTGAAGTCTGAATTCGTATTTCCTGTCTGGAGGGAAAATTTAGAAGTTAGGGAATTTACATAAAACTTCAAGCCTGGCAATGGTAAAGCTGGAAAAACTCCCAAAGTGCAGCTGTATAGGATCCCATAACCATACATATAAAAACACGTCACTGAATACTACGCCAGAGTAAAGAACTACAAAATAAGAAAGAAACAAACACAAAATTCACCAGAGAACTGCTTATTGGATCAAAGGATGGTTGAATTTTGGCCCAAGAATATTCTGGCACTTTTGTCCACCTGCCTGCGCTCCCTATTTTCCAATTTGGTGGAAGCAACTATGCGGTGGCGGCTTGTGTTTCTGGGGCAGATTGTTGATGTCAGCACACTAATATGGATAGTCTGACTGGCACAGAGCTTCAGCTTTGTTTTGCTACCTGTCCCCACCCACCTTGGGCTAGAACAGGTGTTATCTGTCACAAAAGTCTTAAAGGCATTCACATTTTTTTTTTTCTCAACTAGGTCAAGGCTTGGGCAGGAGAAGGCAAAAGAACAAGTCTCTTACGAAATGAGGGCTCGGAAGAGAAAGTACAGTGCATATACTCAGGATGAAAAACCTGCTTAAACATATCGAAGATGACCCTAGACGTCCATCTGTGGTGGCTGTGTGGGCTCTGGGCAAGTAGGAGGTGAAGACACAAGAAGAGTTGTAGGCAGCATAGGATTGAAGCACGGTCCCGACTGAGCAGCGCCAGAACAAGCTACAAAGACCAGGATAGTAACGTTTTCTTTTTCTCTTCTGGGCCCCAGATACTTGGGAGAATCTGCCTCAGGTCACAGGCTGACCACTGGCATGATGAAAAAGAGTGCAGGAACCACACATGAGGGTATGGAAGGAATACAGTCTTTGAAGAAAAACAAACAAAAAAAACCCAAGAAGATAAAAAGAAAAAAAAATCAAAACAAACAGACAACTTCAGACTTCAACAACACACAGGAAATCCTGGGAAAGAATCTCTGATTTTCACAGGGACCACATTATTATGTTCAAATATACATTTATTTGTTTATTTATTTGTTTAAATTGTTTTCAATGTTTATTTCTGAGAGAGGCAGAGTGGGAGGTGCAGAGAGAGAGAGAGGGAGACACAGAATCTGAAGCAGGCTCCAGGCTCGGAGCTGTCATTACAGAGCCCGACACAGGGCTCAAACCCATGGAAGGTGAGATCATGACCTGAGCCGAAGTCGGATGCTCAACTGACTGAGCCACCCAGGTGCCCCTCAAATATACACTTTTTTAACAACATGGCAAAAATACAAGTCACACAAGGAACAATAAAGTATGGCCAACTCAGAGGAGAACAAAGTTGATAGACACTATCCCTGCAAAAGACCATGTACTAGATTTATTAGACAAAATCTTTAAATCAATTGTCTTAATCTGTTCAAAAAGCTGAAGAAAACTACGGACAAAGAACTAAAGAAAGCCAGTAAAATTTTGTTGGAACACAATAAGAATATCAACAAGGAGATAAAAATGCTTATAAGGAACCAAATAGGAATCATGGATCTAAAAGTACGATAAACTGAATTCAAAACAAAGCAAAACAAAACAAAACAAAACAAACCTCTCTACAGGAATTTAATACCAGAAGAAAGAATCAGTAAAATTGAAAATTGGACAATTATCTTTATTCTGAGGAGCAGAGAAAAAAGTGAATGAGAACATGTAAACAGACCCTGAGGGACCTGTGGGATACCAATAGTTGTACCCACATATGTATTATTGGAATTCTGGAAGGAAAGGAGAGAGAAAAAAGAATATTTGAAGAACAATGGCTGAAAACTTTCCGACACTGATGAGAGACATGAAATCTTCTCTAGGAAACTAAATAAATTCAAGGAAGATAAATACTAAGAATAAATACTGAGGCACATTGTAATCAAATGGTTGAAAGACAAAAGGAGAGAATCTTGAAAGCCACAAGAGAGAAATGATTTATCACATAAAAGCTAATCTCCAGAAGATTAGCATTCAATTTCTCATTATAATCACTTTCTCTTATTTTCTTCATGATTTAAAAGTCAATTGTATGAAAATAATATAATCTACATTAATGAGTACATAATATACAAAGATATCATTTTTAACAACAACAACATAAAGAGTGGGAAACAAGCAATACAGCAACAGAGATTTTTGTATGCTATTGAAGCTAGGTTGAAATCTCCATGGTAACCAGACAACATCTAAAATTTTATGCACACACACACACACACACACACATACATGGGAAAAGGAAATGGAGGGAATCAAAATGTTATACTACAAAAGTCAATTAAATATAAATGAATGTAGTTATAGAGAATATAAAAAACAAAAAAGACATGCACGCACAAAAAGAAATATGGGCAAATTAAATTCTTCCTTATCAGTAATTGTTTTCAATATGAATACAGTAAATTCTCTAATCAAAAGACAGAAATTGCCAGAAGGGCTAAAAATGTATATTCTGTCTACCTATAAGAGTACCTTATAAAGAGTACCTTTATTACTTATAACAAAGTAAATTCTCTAATCAAAAGACAGAAATTGCCAGAAGGGCTAAAAATGTATATTCTGTCTACCTATAAGAGTACCTTATATCCAAAGACACAAATAATTTGAAAGTAAAAAGATGGAAACAACAGGAACAACAATAACAACATATTCTATGCAAATGATAAACAAAAGAGAAGAGTGAATATACTAATATTAGAAAATATATACTTTGAGTCAAAACTCTTACATGACACAAAGAGGAACATGATGAATTTTCATTTTTTTTTAAAGATTTTATTTTTAAGTGATCTCTACACCCAATGTTGGGCTTGAACTCACAACCCTGAGAGCAGTAGCTGTATGCTCCTCTGACTGAGTCAGCCAGGTGCCCTGCATGTGATGTATTTTTAAGAGGGTCAATTGAAAAAAATAAGAAACAAAAAAATTAAAAAATTGAAAATAAAAAAATGAAAGGGTCAATTGATATTATAATTATAAACATGTACACATCAAACAACAGAGCCCCAAAATATATGAGAAAACATTGACAGAATTGGAGAAACAGTTTCTCAATAATACCTGGAGACTTCAACACCCAATTTCAATAATTGAGAGACCATTCAGAAAGAAGATTAATAAGGAAATACAGGGTTTGAACAACTCTGCAGACCAACTAGACCTTACATAACATGTATGGAAGATTCCGCTGAACAGCAACAGAATAAACATACTTCCCAAGTCCACATGGAACATTATCCAGGAAAGATCACCTGTTAGGCCACAAAATAATCTTAATGAATTTGCAAAAATTGAAATTATATAAAGTAATTGATAAAGTTTTAATATAAGGATACAGAAAGAACTTCTACAGCTGAACTACAAAAGGACAAGTAATTTGCTTTTTGAAAAATAGGCAAAGAACTTGAGCAGACATTTCTCCAAAAAAAGATATACAAGTGCCAAAAAGCACATGAAACGATGTTCAACACCGTTAGCATTAGGGGAATGCAAATCTGTGCTGAGTGTGGATCCTGGATGGGATTCTCTCTCTTTTTCCCCTCTGCCTATCTCCCTTGCATGTGCTCTCTTTTGCTTTCTCTCTCTCTCAAATTAAAAAAGAAAGAAAGAAAGAAAGAAAGAAAGAAAGAAAGAAAGAAAGAAAGAAAGAAAGAAAGGAAGGAAGGATGGGGGGCACTTGGGTGGCTCAGTCAATTGGTCTGACTTCTGATTTTGTCTCAGGTCATAATTTCACAGTTCATGGGTTCCAGTTCCACATCTGGCTCTGTGCTGACAGTGTGGAGCCTGCTTGGGATTCTCTCTCTCCCTCTCTCTCTGCCCTTCCCCTGCTCATTCATGCATTCTCTCTTTCTCTCTCTCTCAAAATAAATAAACTTTAAAAAATAAGATAAAACATACATTTCAAAGCAATGTTACTTAAGACAATATAGTGTTTGCACAGAGCTAGAAAAATAGACTAGAGAAGCTGGATAGAGATCCCACAAAAAAGATTGTGAATATTCAGAACATGTATATGTAAGATGAGGTGTTATTAAAAGTCCATAGGGAAAACATGGTCTCTTCCATAAATAGAAGTTTATGAATAATCTGAGGCAAATGGTTATCAATATAAAACATTATATTAGGTATTTCCATCACATGACACTGAGTTGAATTTTCAGAGGGACTGAAGGTATAAATTTGAAAAAGCATATTGAAATAGTTGTAAAATTAATATGCACTCAGGGAATAATTTATAATAAACAATACCATGCAAAGGTTTTTGAACATCATGTCTTAAAATTATAAATCAATATATTCACAAAAATGAACAAAAAATCATGATGAAATAAAAATATAGATTCAAATAACGTGGCTAAAAAAGAAATCCCTATGATGACTAGGAATTATGAGGACATGATTGAAAACAAAAGTAATTTTTAATAAAACTGTGCAGTGCAGCTGATATAACTTAGAAGATAATTTTTATGTTTAAACTCAGATGTTAGAAATGAGGAAATACTAAAAGGACAGAAATACACAATAAAATACATGCAAAAATGTAGAAAGATCGAAATAGTAGTTACAAGAATACAAATTAATAAAATAGAGAACAGAAAGAATAAAGAAGCTTACAAAACCAAAAGCTCGTTCCTCGAAAATACCATGCTGAGGAGGGAAACATCGGCCAGATATGAGGAGAATATTTAGGAAGGTCTTTCACATGAAACCTGAGTCTGGCATGAAAGGACTCCTCTGAAGGAGAATGGTTTTAATCAGAAGAGTGATATGATCTCTATGTGAGTTATCACTTTGGTTGATGTTTGTAATCTAGGGTGGAGATTGGGAAGCCAGTAAGGAGACACAAAATAGCCACTTTGATTTAAAGTGATGACAAAAAATCGACAGGAATTGGTGATAGATTATACATGGGTTAGAGCAAGGATTAAGGAATATCTTCCAGGTTTCATGATTGAACAATGGATGCCATTTTCATAAATGGGGGAATGATGGTGGCAGAATGGTGTAGGTCTTATATAAAAGTTACTGGTGGACATTTTAAGTTTGTAACGTATTCACCATTTGGTCACGACAAGCAACGTAAAGAAAGTTTCTCGGTCCTTGAAACAAATCCCACTGTGTAACTCATAGCGCGAGGTGGTACAACAGTCTTTCAAACAAAGTTCTTTTTCTGGATATCAAGAAATACAGGTATCTTGAGTTTGTTAATGATACATTTTTGGACTTAATATATACAGGTCATACCCTAGAGATAAAGGAGCAGGTGGCAAGAGGAAATCCACCCTGTATTGCCCTGCACCAGACATCTATCTTGCTTTTGCCACATTTTATAAATGTTTATTTACTTATTTAGAGAGAGAGAGGCAGAGAGAGAGGGAGAAAGAATCCCAAGCAGGTTCAGCATTGTCAGTGTAGAGCCCAATGTGGGGCCCGATCCCATGAACTGTGAGATCATGACCGGAGCCAAAACCATGAGTCAGATGCTCAACCAACTGAGCCACCCAGGGATCAAAAATCTTGTCATGGATTTTTTGTTCTATTATAGGACTCATTATAAGTTATAAAGTAAATGTTTCACCATAGAGCACATGCACATGGGATATGAAAAGTCCTCTTCTCAAACTAGAGTTTTCCAGAGAAACAGAGCCAATGTGACAGATCGCTATTAGATAGCTGATAGATGGATAGTTGATAGATGATTGATAGATGATAGATAAACAGATAGACGATAGATAGATTAGATAGATAGATAGATGATAGATAGATAGACAGATGATAGACAGACAGATGTGGGATTTATTTTGAGAATTGTCTCACATGGTAATGAAGGCCTAGAAGTCCCATGATCTGCCATCTGCAAACTGGAGAATGGGAGAGCAGGTGGTATAATTCAGCCTGAGTCTGAAGGCCTGAGAATTGACAGGCCTTGTGCCCAAGATCCAGGAGCTGCAAAGCCCAAGAACCAGGAAGAAGGTAGATGTCAGCTCAAGCAGAGTAAATTCGCCCTTTTCCCACCTTTTGGTTCTAGTCAGGCCATCAGGATGAAACGCTGCCCACCTGCCTTGGTGAACGGACCTTCTTTACTTAATTCACCAATCCCACTGCTAATCTCTTCCAGAACCACCCTCACAGACCTACCGAAAGATAAAGTTTAGATGGCTCTTTGGGCATCTTTTAGCCCAGTGTAGTCGACACAGAAAAGTATTTACTTGGAATGACAGAACGGCCCTCATTATTTTCTGGAAGGAAGGCTTTCCCTCTATCCTGCGAGGCTCGTGGTGGAAAGCCTGCAAATTACACTGAGGAAAGACAGGTTCGCCAAAGAGAAAAAAGGTTCTTTCGCTGGGTTGTGGCAACGCACAGAGAAGTAGCTACACAAAAGAGTCAAGTTTAAGGTTTCTATACCAAACACTATAGACAAAGGGGAGGAGTCAGGACAGGCTCCTGTGGGAAGAACAAAGAGGTGTCTTGAGGAAAGACAAATGAATTCTAAAGAACAAACAGGAGAAGATAAAGTTGGTGATAAAGTTTATTTATGGAAGTGGAGTATCCTTTAGTTCTCCTTCCTGGCCACAAAATTCCCCCAGAGAGGGGATTTATGTAATTTTAATTTCAGTCTTCTTCCCAGGAGAGGACCCGCCCCGGGAGGGAATTTATGGCATCTCATTTCCCAGAAGTCAATGGTGTTAGTTAGAGAAGGGAGTAATTTTTCTGCATCTGTTGAATCTCAAATGTCTCAAATGTCTCAAATCTCAAATGGCTTAAAATAACTTTCACACCAACTCTGAAGTCTCGAGTGGGTCTGCCATTGTCAAGACACTTGAATAATAAAGTTTGTCCTTTTTTAAAACAGGCAAATGTATCTTCAAAAAAAAAGACACTTTAAACAAACTTCTAGGAGAAAAGCCGGTGGTTGACCTCTCAAATCCCACCTCAGCTTCTCTGTCTTCTTCAAGTTGTCGTGTCTTTTTGTTTTTATTTTTTTTTTAATTTTTTTTTCAACGTTTTTTATTTATTTTTGGGACAGAGAGAGACAGAACATGAATGGGGGAGGGGCAGAGAGAGAGAGAGAGACACAGAATCGGAAGCAGGCTCCAGGCTCCGAGCCATCAGCCCAGAGCCTGATGCGGGGCTCGAACTCACGGACCGCGAGATCGTGACCTGGCTGAAGTCGGACGCTTAACCGACTGCACCACCCAGGCGCCCCATGTTGTGTCTTTTTGAAACAGGTTAACAAGGTGCTGTGCGGGGTCACTCGGTTGCTATTTTGTTTATGGAAATAGAGGAATTTAAAACATCCCTACATTCCTCACTTTTTGAAATATTCCTTGATTTGAAAAAGACTACCTTGACATAATTGGATCCACTTACATGAGGTCCCCGCTAAGAATCCAACACTTATTCCTGAGGATAAACCTTTTGGAAGACGCTTGGGGTGGCCATTGATGAGGACTTTCTATCAGAAAAGGGTCCTAAGGTTCATAAAGAAGAATATTTTATGTTATCATTTTCACAGAGTAAGCATGTTTCTGAAGTAACCGGTGTGGGACATTATAGGTTCCTCATTTGGGACCTTTGTTTTGACACCATAAGACCAACATTTCTGGGCTTCTCCCACACTGGAACATGAATGCCTGTGGGCAGTTGGAGCTGTCATGTTTGTTCCTGTTGATGGTGTTTTGGGGTGACAGGGAGCCAATGGCCAAGAAAGAATTCTTTAAGACATCTTTGATGCAAAAAAAAAAAAAGCTATTTTATTAAAACATGGAGATAGGACCCATGGGCAGAAAGAGTTGCACTGGGGTTGTGAGGCGTGACTGGTTGTATACTATGGAGTTGGGGGAGATAAAGTCAAGAGAAAGTTTCTTAAAGGGATTTCCACCTGCTAAAGAAGACTCACAGATTACTGGAGGCTTAACTATTGTCAAGATAAGGTTGTTTTTCCTCAATCAAAGCATTATCATTAAGACAGTAGGGAGTTAGGCTATTCATAAGATTGCCTTTTCTTGTTATTTACTAAGATATCTGTAAACTGATGGGGACTCTATCAGTTCAACCATTTGCTTTCCGTCCTTTCCTTTGTCTTTGGGCAGCCAGGAGTACCTGAGGAATATCACACATATCCCACCTTGGGAAGTGGTTGGTATGGGGGGTCAGGTTGACTTACGCTCCCTCATCACTGTCACATCATTTCATTTCCCATGGCCATTCATCTAAATAGATTGACTTGACATATTTCATGTCTACTAATTAACACCAACATTAACACCAACATTGCCCCCTCTAACATAATACATTGTCCTTTTGATCAATACGACCAACGCAATAGTGACCTCATTTCCCTTGGTGTGTCTCTTGAGGCAGACAGAAACAATTTGTGTTCTTCTCCGAGTCCGTGAGGCCTGAGATTAAGGTACAAGTTAGCTGAGAAGGGGCAGGAAGGCTTCCCTTGATATATGCAGATAATTCCTGGACAAAACTGAAGAAGGTCAACACACTTTGCACCCAAATTGGTGATGGATAAAAAGCCACTACTAATCCATCCTGCTTATTTTATTCTATTTGTTCTTTCTGAATATTTCTATATTAAATACACTTAGAAATAAATGTTCTCAAGTATATACTTATTCACAAAGAAAAGATTAACACATGCACACACAAATATGAATTGTATTTATCTCTAAGGGGTTATTTTTAATGAGTCTTTAACTTAATTGCCTCTTAATTTCTCTATTTTTAAAGTTTCTATAATAACATATAACTTTGATAGAAAAGAGAGCCATTTAAAAAGCATGGAAAATTGTCCCTCGGATGATACTTACAGCATGAACAATAGGATAATTAGAATGAATGCTTCTGGTAGATAGGATTATGAATTACTCTTCCCCCTCCCCTCCCCTCTCAGTCTCCATATTTTTTGTGCATTCTAAATCTATTCCACATGATTTTCCAATGAAAACTGTAAAACTTATTATAAAAGCTAGCAGCACTGATATTGCCCCTCACATATTATCCAAGATTCTCTGGATAATCTGCAGCAACAGATTGTGACAATGAGACTCAGAGGCCAGTGTGACAGGCTAGAAGGATTAAGAAAAAAGTTCCCCACCCCCTTCCTTTACCCCTTCTATCCCCTGGCATTTGTTGGCCTGAAAACCATACAACTTTATTGGGGAAGAAGAGACACATACAGACCTTGTAAACTCTTAGAGTCCAATCCGTGATACCAGTCATAATTGCTACAAGAGTTGAAAGAAACAGCAAAGAGCTTGGAGCCCATGGAAGAGGAAGACAAGACCAGCTAAGAGATCTGGGAGGCTGGAAGGCAATGGTGACTTTAACACTTGACGATTTACGTTATGCTTGCAATGACCACTGAAATGGTGAAATAAAAATGGACTTTGTATATTTTATTGTTAACATTATTATTTGCCCATCAGAGGAAAACAAAAAACCTGAAAGGGACTGCATAAAAGGCAAGTGTAAATTTACACTCCTGCAACATGAAAACCTAAAAGCATATGATTTCACTAGAACCAATTATTTAAGTATGGTTCTTTGAAGAAGGCCAAAAGAAAGAGAGAGGGGAAGAAAAAGAGAGGGGGGAAGAAGGAAGGAAGGAAGGTAGGGAAGAAGAGAAGGAGGGAGGAAGGAAAGGAAGAAGGAAAAAAAAGGTAGTTGCTGTAAATCCTGATTCCCAGAGGAGAGCAATTCCTGATAGGCATGGATAATTGGCTAGCAACGTGGTCTAATAGTCCCTCAAATCTGGCAAGCAAAGGAAGATCTGTTAGGAAAAATACACCACCAGAAAAAGTTTTTGGCAAACTCCTAGAAGGCATATGAAAAACACTTGAAAGCGATTGCTCTGGGAAATCCCATTATACTTCTATATTAAAAAAAAAAAAAAATGGCCTCTCACTTCCCATCAAGCCAAACCAAAACCTCCGGTGAGCAGTAAATTTCTCATCATCTGAGCTCATGTAAAAAGAAGTGTCATGTACCCATGCTCTTGCATGCACATATTTGAGACAGTGACTGTGGGTGTCTTTACAAGCGTCCATAACATTTTATGATTCAAATCTTTGCTACAAAGGTTTAATGGACTAATGATTCCACCAAGAGACATCAATGCAAAACTATACCCATTACTTAATTTGATACATATGCAGACAATATTCTGAAGTTCCCTTCTCCCTGCCTTTTTAGGCGGGGTGGGGTGAACGATAACTTAGAGGTCCCTAGCAAGGACTTCGGAGTCAAAATACCTTGGCTGGGATTCCAACTCTGATGGTCCCAAGAGTGACGTGGGACAAGTTTTTCAATATCTTAAAACTTGTTTCTTTGTCTCTATAATGGGGGTAATATTATCTCTTTTATATGACTGGCATGATAAATGACCTAATGCATTGAAAACATCTAACATTGTAGCCAGTGTTACAGTAAGTGTTTAACAAAATGTGGCTATTGATAGAACTTTAAACTGATTTTACTTGACATACCAATTGGTTTGTCAAAATGCTTACTGTTACAAGTCCTATTTTATCCAGTTTTATAAAATCCAATACACTTACCCAATAAGGAGCTTTGATTTTAGGGACGGTGATAACAATCTGCCTTTGCTCTGAGAAGTTCATTGTCTTTAAAATTTAAATGGTTCTTGAAAAAGATTTTCTTCTCTATTCCATGAACATAGATCTCAAAAATCAATTTTACTCACAGTTGAAAGCATGCTTTGATATTGTGTCAACAAATAAAATGTGCCAATACACGACTTAATAATGTTCTTCACAAATTCATCTTTATACTCATAGGTGTATTCATGCAGATGGAGAGATATGCATCTATTTTGATTTTGGGATATCATATTTTATCGGTTATAGGCACGGACCACAACACTCCAATCAGTGCCCAACCTTTTCTGGAGACCGAGTGCCAGATTCTCCCCTCAGTCGAGAATTTTCTTGGTTTCCATTTGGACTTGTGATCACCCTCCCCAGACTCTATGCCTTTACCTCCAGCATGTCAATGAATTACTCCGCTTCTTTTCCTTATGGTGACTTTCTCCTCCTTCTTTTTCTGAAATGATGCCCTTTTGTTAACAGATGGCCAAGAGGAATTGGAAAATATCCAGGGCAGAACTCATCAGGTGGCAGGATTCATAAACAAGATCAAAGCTCCTGTTCAGTCCAGGGGCTCTCACCTGCTCCAGGATTCCTTATCTCTCAGCACTCCAGCCCAAGTTTCTCGCTCAGCAGAACCACTCTGGCATGACCTTGAATTTCACACTCTTCCCTTGGTCATAGATAGAATTGATATAATTGTATAAACTTTCGGGCAGGCCGTTTAAGCTGTGGTGGGGAGAAGTGAGTGGAGAGTCAGGCATCAACATGTCCATGTAAATGTCAACTCTTCTCTGGATGACTGGTGGGAGCAGGGCCAGGTCTGGAGAGCTGACAGGAGGAAGAGACCCGGTGGGGACCCATCATTGGGATTCTGGGGGTTTTACAACTCTTCAAAACGCTTTGTTCTTCAAATAGGATCTGGGCCTTGGTGTTGCTGTGCTTCTGACATGGGAGAAGTCATCTTCAAGAATCTCCTGCAGAAAACTCTGGGTCCTTCTCTCCAAGGGGTGGGAAAGAAGACCGATGCTGTCCATTCCCCAACAATGCAGATGTCCCGTGCATTTGCACAAACAATTCTGCACTGACTTTATGCTAATCTAAAAAAAATCAAGTAATTAAATTTTTTAAACACATAGATTATTTGATTACATATGAACAGTTTGAGAAATAAAACTAAGCAAACTGAAACTTTGCAAATAAAACTAAGCAAACTGAAACAGGATGTTTTCTTGGAATATATACATTAAATTTGGGCAACATTCTTAAAATCACCTATGACCTTTTTTATTCTATTGTTGTCAACTAATAGTATATTGGCACTATATACTCTGTACAAATATATCACAATGCAGGACATTATTATTTGTATATATATTTTTTCCCAGACAAATCTACAGTAAAAAACTACCGGTGTAACTTTTTGAATTCTAAGTATTGCACTACTTATGCAATGCCATTTTATGGATGCTTTGGGATAAAAAATTAAAAACCAATATACTGATAAAGTATTAATTTTGACAGATTTTCAACCTCCACCCATTCCTCCCACTCTGTCCTGCATTTCATACATTCTGCTTGTGCAGTGAGGACATACAGATCCTTGCGTCCTTGACCTCACCTATTCCGTATTTCTTCAAGTTTTTTCCTACCTTTGCTCTTTTTCAAGTTGTTAACCCCTTGCGAAGTCAATATGGTCACTTTTTCCCCCCCTAAAAATAGTAACCATCTGGCCTTTGGATGTTTGTCTTGATCTCATGATATAAAATGACATTGCAGGGTTGATGAGCCATCTGCCTTGTTTTACCCGTTATAACTTAGGTGCTGAGTGTGAGCAAAGAGAAACCCACAGCCAAGATGATCAGAGAGCTTAACATGCCCAGCAATTCAATCACCCGTGGTGTCATCATCAGCCCCCATCCTCAGTTACGATTAGACACATTCCACATTCTTGACTCCTGCAATATAATATAAACCCAAGACATCACTGTCAGGAAAAAAGTTATCAAGACCCATATATTTTTTTTCTTTTTTTTTTAAGTTTATTTATTTATTGGGGGGGGGGGCAGAGAGAGAGAATTACAAGGAGGCTCTGTGCTGTCAGCATAAAGCCCCACGCGGGACTCAACCCCACAAACCGTGAGATCATGACCTGAGCTGAAATCAAGAGTTGGTCACTTACTGAGCTACCCAGGTGCCCCAAGACTGACAGTTTCTGACTGTGCTTGGCCGTTTCACATTTCTGTTTCTTGTTAAAAGGATTGCCTCTTGTTTTGAGTCCCAGGAAAATACTCTCCCAGGAAGCATTTCCTATCCTCAAGTGGACGTTAATTCTTCAAACTTTTGTCGTTTCAATTTTTACTCATCATATGGTATTGACCAAAATCCATTACAGTTGTTTCTTGTATCCCCTGCTTAACTGATTAGTTACTGTTTGCTGAAGGACTGGGGCCATCATGATTTGCATCTGACTGTTCACACTGATTGTTTATTCAAAACCAGCTACGTATTAAGTCTTACCTGGACTAATTCCAGCTGAACATTTAGTTTGATGGAATGTGTATGATTGTTTCCTTTAAGACCAGACATTCTCCGTCCTCCCATTTAATAGTACATCCTAAACAAATTTAGTATCAGGAGGTAGTCTGAAATCCAAATAAATGTTCACATGGAGTTGAAGACCCACTGAGCCCTTTTGTAAGTAATCCTTTTGAGGAGAAATTCCAGCTTATTCACTTTTGAGTGAGGGGAGGTGAGCACGTGGTAAGACTGACAGCTTGGAGGTCAGAATTCTGCTCAAATCCCAGCTCCAGTACCTGAATTTAGGCAAGGCAAATTATTCACCTCCTGGTAGGGTTAGTTTGGTCACATGCAAAATGAAAATAATCGTGTTGCCCTCATAGCAGTGCTTTGAGTATTAAATTAAAGAGTTTGGGTGTGGAAGGGGATTGGATGAGACCATCCCTGAGTATAATGAGATCTCTAGAGCTGTTCTACAAAACAGAAATGTGATGTGAGCCATGGGTAAAATTTCCTTTCTTAGTCGCATACTTAAAACAGTAAAGAGAAACAGGTGAAATTAATTTTAATAGTGGATGTGTTTAGTCCTAAAACATTTAATATGTTATCATGTCAATATGTGAGTAATATTAACAATTTTTCATAAGATATTTTACATTTTTTTTTGTGTTAAATCTTCCAACTACTGGGTGTGTTCCATACTCACTACACTTTCTTTCTCTTTTTCTTTTTTTAAGGTTTATTTATTTTTGTGAGAGAGACAGAGTGTGAGTGGGGAGGGACAGAGTGAGAGGGAGACACAGAATCTGAAGCAGGCTCCAGGCTCTGAGCTGTCGGCACAGAGCCCTACATGGGGCTCGATCTCACGAACTGTGAGATCATGACCTGAGCTGAAGTCAGATGTTTCACTGACTGAGCCACCCAGGGGCCCCTTCACTGCACATTCTTATTCCCACTCCCGGCATTTCAAATGTTTGTGAGCCACATGTGACCAGGGCTTACTGAGGTACATAGCACAACTCTAGAGGATGAACCCAGGGAGTCACTAACCTGGTCCCATCTAGGATCAAGGGCATGAGAGAAATGGGGTTCTCTCTGCTTCGTGCAAATACCATGCCATAGTGTGCACATAATAGCAATTTCCAGGGAGTAAATGGGTCTCCTTTCTCATTACCCTCATTCCTTGGCTGCTGGATTCCACAAGCCCTTTCATGCATTATTCATACTTTCACTTCAATGATACCTGGGGACTCATCTTTAAGTGCTGTTTTTTGTTTTTGTTTGTGTTTATTTCATGTATCTGATTTGTTCCTCTCTCAGCTTTATTATGTGGCCTTGAGACACTGTTTTAGCAATGAATTTCACCTTTTCTTCTTGCATAAATTGATCTAAAGCTTTTGACATACTCTTCTCTTGGCTCTGTATGTTTCCTTGATTTTAGTCATCAACTATGTGGGACTCTATATTGCAACACAGCCAGCATTCCAACAGCTGAGCTATTCCTTGGAAGTTCACATCTGCCCCCAACCCCATCGCCCCAGGGATTGGGCAAAGGGTTTTAGTAATCTTGACCAATTTCCCAAAAAATGGAGAAATGAGATGCAGGGATAAAATAAAACAAGAATGGAACTAAAATTCAAGAAAAGGCTACCACAGTTACAAATCTCGATACACATAGCAATGATCATCATAGTCATAAAGATAATATCTACAAACCATTGGATGTTTACTATATAACACTTTGCTAACCCCTGTATCATTTTTTTTTTTACCTTTGTAGTAACCATTTGAAGTAATACTTGACTTTCTACTTCTCCTTGGGTCCACCTTGTTTCCTTTTCCGAGAACACGCATACAGTTTGAGGGAACCTACTCATTTTCCCTTCCTTCCTTCTCGTATTGTTTTGAAAGCTCTTAGAATCAAAATTGTCTATCCTCTGTGTAAGTTTCTTCTAAATGACCATAAGGAGACCTATGGAGAGGCCAAATTTTTACCCCCCAAATTACATTTACTCAGATCTTTAAAACATACTGGATACTGTCTGTCTCTTATCTAATTGCTATGCCATTGCTGATTGGAATTCTCTCTTTGTTTGAGTTCCTGAGTTCACACCCGATGGGATCATGGTGGTAACTCTACTGCCATGACAACGAGCCCTTTTCTGAACAATTCACTTCCTTGAGTCTTGGCCTCAGCCGCCTCTTCACAAACA
The DNA here is from genome assembly GCF_018350175.1 of Felis catus. Lineage (NCBI taxonomy): Eukaryota > Metazoa > Chordata > Mammalia > Carnivora > Felidae > Felis > Felis catus. The sequence goes on along the minus strand of NC_058369.1, from coordinate 68,491,153 downwards.
GTGCTAAAGTCCCCCCTCTCTCACCAGCTTTATTTTTATTAAAAGAAGAAGAAGAAGAAGAAGAAGAAGAAGAAGAAGAAGAAGAAGAAGAAAGAATGAAAGGGGGAACCAGAAATAGCAAAGTATCTCAGAGTGGTACCTAATGTTGTAAAATGGAGCTAAACTGTGTCTTGATTGTAAAAGAGAAATCAATTTAGAAAGTATTGACTTGGAAGAACTTAATTGCTCATAAAATTAATTTATGGATGACTTTATTTGATGTTTGGAAACAGGAATGCTAATGAGCCAACCTCGATGTGTAGGAATTTCCGTGGCTGGCCAAGAAAAGGTAACTGACAAGAATAGAAGATTGGACCAGATGAGACGATAATGGTTGTTTACTCTCTTCTGGAAACAGTCCATATTAGGCTGGAAGCAGTGGATAGTGATAAAATAGTTTAACAGTGTGAGTTGTTGACAAGTTTAAAATTAAAATGAAAACTATGTACATTGAATAAAAAAACCACTCAGTGACTGATACATCTTAACATAGATATAGGTACATGTGAGCTCATAAACAAAATTAAAGGAAATAATATCTTCTGAAGAAGTTATAGGATAAATAATTTGAAATCTGTTAAGTCCCCAAGAGCCATCGAAACAGAATCTTCCTGCTGAGATAGCAGAATTTTTATTGTAAATTATCATTTAAGCAGAGAAGCAAAGCCATAGCAACAAAGAATGTGGGATGAATATATATATCCGTCTTTGGCAGAGGCAACAAAAGGAAGCATGGGGCATAATGACAAGTCTATAGGAGCAGGAGGAAATAGAAGGAATTTGTATCATATATGTACTAATATATATTATTCATATTTTTAATAAAATGCATAATAAAAGATAAATGAAACAATGATTTAAATTATCTCTATTAACTTTATATATGATTAATATCTATTTGGTTAAATTCTTCTAGTGTCTTCTCCTCCTATCCTAGCTTGGGACATTTTTTTCCATGCTTAATTAAACCTTACAGTATGATTGCATGTCCTCTCTTCATGCCCCCCCTGGACACAGAGGACCCATATGGCCTAATGTCCTGGGGATTTCTGAGAATGGCTAGGTATTCCCACAGTGCCCTTGGGTATAATGCTTACCCAGGCACCTCTTTCATGACAGAATCCCTCTCAGGACATCCCAGGCCCCTTTTCATGACAGAATTTCTTTCAGCACATCCCAGAAACCTCTTTCATGACAGAATCCCTCTCAGGACATAGCCCCTTCCTCTATTTCTGTTGGCAAATATATGCACTCTTCTTTCTTTCTTTTTTTTTTTAAATTTCTGTTAATGTTTTTATTTATCTTTGAGACGGAGAGAGACAGAGGATGAGCAGGGAAAGAGCAGAGAGAGAGGGAGACACAGAATCCGAAGCAGGCTCCAGGCTCTGAGCTGGCAGCACAGAGCCCAACGCGGGGCTCGAACTCACGGACCGTGAGATCATGACCCGAGCTGAAGTCGGATGATTAACCAACTGAGCCACCCAGGCGCCCCTGCACTCTTCTTTCTTACCACAAGAGCTTGATATCCTTTAGAAAGGCTTCTACTCATTTGAGTTGGAAACTCAACCACTCTAACTCATGTGTCATCTTTCCATGCATATACCCACACAAAGCACACTAAAAAATGGCAGAAAAAATACAACAGGGAAATACCATTAATTCAGCTCCTGCCGTGTGGAAAGCCACCTCTAGACATTACTTAAATGGAAAAATGGAGTCCTTACAATTATCTTCAATTTCAATTATTGCCTCTTCTGTTTTACAAAGGAGCAAAATAGGATTTTGGAAGTCAACTTACCTAAAGTGAACAGCAGAGTCAGTCTTTGGAAATGTTGTGCCTGACTGAACACAAGAATATGGTGAACACTCACATGTGTCTGTGCTTCTCACAGACCATGCTGCCTCAAGGAACCGAACTTCGAAGAGTAACATGGTTTTATATTCACATCCTTTATAATCTCCTATCCTTTCAAGTAGTCTATGGAGGTTGCAAGACTACTCTGAATAAGCGAGACACGTCACTTTATACGTGTAAATGAGGCAATATGTGGGTTTGTGTGCGTGTGTGTGTGTGGTGTCCAGATGCTTTTTATTGTTAAAATCTTGTTACTTATAATTTGCTTCAAATATGCACAATGTTTACCTATTTTTTAAAGTTTTACTTATTTACTTATTTTGAGAGAGAGAGAGTGGGGGAGGGGCTGAGAGAGAGAATCCCAAGCAGGCTTCGTGCTGTCATGCAGAGCCCGACATGGGGCTTAAACCCTCAAACTGTGAGATCATGACCTGAGCCAAAATCAAGAGCTGGAAAGCTTAACCAACTGAGCCACCGAGTGCGTCTCTGAAATCTGTATATTTAAAGTGGTATTCAGCCATAAGACATATTCTGCCTTCTCAAATCATAATAATAATAAAATTACTCTTTAAAGCCTAGTACTTGTAATTTACTATGTTAGTCATCCTAATACTCCTCAGAAAATAGATAAAGTTTAAAAACCTACTATACAGACTTCCCAAATGAGCCAAGGTGATTTGAGATCAGTAAACTATTTAATATAATTAGAAAACAATAAACTCAGGAATAAAATGGCAACAGTCAAGAAGTGAAGAGGAGACTGCAGGAAATTAACCAAGACCAAAGAAAGTTTCTATAATTCAGTAGAATTGTATCTCAATTCCTTAGTGAGTAAGGCCAAAAGAACAATATTCTATCTACACAGATTTGAGAAATTAATTAAAGGCTGGAGTTTCTTAGTTAAAGACTCTTTACAAAAGCAGGGGAAAAGAAAAAAAACATCTTTGTCATGCGCCCGTTGGTTGGGTACATTGCAAGCTATAAATTATTATATTTCACAAGGAAATGTTATTCTACCATCAAAAGGTCCCAAATGTGATTATTGACAATATCTAGAGAAATATTATCACTAAACTGTCATTCATGCTATAAAACTTCAGGCAGGTATTTCACATTAAAGACACATTTTCAAGTCTTTAAGCAAAGTCTCCAATGTTGTGTATGTCAATGACATGCCCACAGGAGCCTGTGCAGGGAGCATAAAATAGGGTGGAATCGTACGTGGAGATTAATTGCCTTAAATGCCCTGGATTTGTTCTAAGCTCCAGAGATTTATTTCAGTGTAAATGAAAACCTCCGTATCATCTCACACCTGATAGGGCAGCTACTATCAAAAAAATAAATAAATAAGAGATAACAAGTATTGGTGAGGATAAAGAGGAAAGCAGATCCTGTATGTTGTTGGTAGACATGCTAACTGGTGCAGCCACTATGGGGAACCTTCTGCGGTTTCTCAAAAAATTAAAAATAAGACTGCCATAAAATCCAGCAATCTCACTTCTGGGTGCATGTCCAAAGGAAATGAAATCAGTGCCTTGAAGAGATACCTGTGTTCCCGTGTTTATTGCGGCATTATTCATAATAGCCAAGATAAGGAGACAACCTAAAGGTCCATTGATGGATGAATGGATAAAGGAATAGTGATACATCATATGAATCTTACTCAGCTTTTAAAAAGGAGATTCCTGTGTCTGTGCTGACAGCTCAGAGCCTGGAGGCTGCTTCGGATTCTGGGTCTCCCTCTCTCTCTGCCCTTGCCCCACTCACTTTCTGTCTCTCTCTCAAAAATAAATAAACATAAAAAAAAAATTAAGAAGGAGATCCTGCCATTTGCAACAAAATGGATGACTCTGGAAGACGTTATACTAAGTGAAATAAGCCAGACACAGAAGGAAAAATCCTGCATATGTCACATATATGTGGAATCTAAAAAAGTTGAATACCAAGAAGCAGATATAGCATGGTGGGTACAAGGGGCTGGGGTGGGGGGAAAATGGGGAGATGTTTGTCACAACGTACAAGTTGCAGTTATGGGGGCGCCTGGGTGGGTCAGTCGGTTAAGCGAGCGACTTCGGCTCAGGTCATGATCTCACGGTTCGTGAGTTCAAGCCCCGCGTTACGATCTGTACTGACAGCTCAAAGCTTGGAGCCTGCTTTGGCTTCTGTGTCCCCACTCTCTCTGCCCCTCCTCTGCTCAGGCTCTGTCTCTCTCTCTCTCAAAAATGAGTAAACATTAAAAAAAATTTAAAAAAAAAAGACGTTGCAATTACGTAGGATGAATCAGTCTAGAGATCTAATGTATAACGTGAGGACTATAATCAATAATATTGTATCGAATGATGGTAATTTGTTAAAAGAGTAGATTTCAGGTGCTGTCACCACACACGCACACACACACACGCCCACACACACACACACACGCACACACACACACACACACACACACAGGGTAACTATGTGAGGAGGCTATGTTCATTAGCCTGACTATAGTCATCATTTCTCTATGCACGTTAAAGCATTCATTGCGCACCTTAAATATACTGTGTACATTTTTCATTAAATGAAAGAACAAAGATTAATTTCAAGATTCAGCCTTCCATGTGAGGGTATGTTAGGAACAGACAGATTAAAAGTTTTAGTTTGCAATTATCTAAAAACTGTCATATCCTTTTATTCTTTTTTGATATATGACACTAGTGGGCCAATTTTAATTATGTAAGTATGAAAATACAGAGGTGTCTGAGTGGTTCTGTTAAGTATCTGGCTCTTGATTTTGGCTCAGGTCATGATCCCATGTCGGGCTCTGTGCTGACAGTGTAGAACTTGCTTGGGATTCTCTCTCCCTCCCTCTCTCTCTCTGTCCCTCTCCTCTCTCTCTGTCTCCAAAATAATAATAATAATAATAACCTTTAAAAATGCTTTAAAAAAAGAAAGCATTTAAAGTGCAAAAATTAAATAGTCCTTCCAGTAACTAATTTTGTAAATTATTTCTCTAGCTTATTATAAACACATTATAAAAAATAACCTGGATTCAGTAGGTGGCATTGAAAAACCACCAACTTCTGATCACCTCTGTGTCTTTGGGCAGGTGATGAGTTTACCTCTCTAAATTCCAGACATTTTCTCTGCAAAATAAGGGAATAAATAAATAAATAAATAAATAAAACAAAAAAACATCAAACAGCCTTAAGAAGTAAATGACACAGTTGTAAGGGTTTGTTAACTGTTAGTTTTGGGGTGCCTAGGTGGCTCAGTGGGTTGAGCTTCTGACCAGCTCAGGTCATGATCTCACGGTGAGTGAGTTCCTCGCGGTGAGTGAGTTCCTCATGGTGAGTGAGTTCGAGCCCCACATCAGGCTCCATGCTGACAGCTCAGAGCCTGGACCCTGCTTCCGATTCTGTGTCTCCCTCTCTCTCTCTGCCCCTCCCCTGCTCATGCTCTGTCTCTCAAAAATGAATAAACGTTAAAAAAATTAAAAAAAACTGTTAGTTTTATTTGTCCACCTAAGCCATTGTTTTAAAATGAAAATCTGTTCATCACATTATAAAACTTAATTTATATAACCCCTTCCTCACAAAAGAGTACATGATTTGTTTTTCATTTTATTAATTTTGTACTTAAATTTTACAATTAGCATAATTGTAAATATTGATATTTTAGTTTTCTCATTTTCTTGAAAAAGAAAGAAATTTTCTTGGGAAAATACATTTAAAAATGTTTATTGGCAAATTGTTTTCTGTAAGAAAACAGTGATGGTTGAATATTTGATTTTTCAACAAAAAAATAATAGTAATATGTATCTAATGTTTTTTCCTAGTAGTAGATATGAAAATGTTAAATTTTTATTTGAAGTTACATGTATTTCATAATTAATGAGGTGGAATGATTTTAAACCCTTCCTTTCCCTTTTATTTTTAAATACCCCATTAATAATGCATCTTCAATTAAAATAATCAACAATAGACTTGTAAATAGAGGAAAAATGATAAATATACCCTCACTTCACAATTCCATCTATACAGAGTTAATTAGCTTTGCCTGTACAACAGCATGATATTTTTATTTATTTCAAATATATACAATTTCATAAGATGTGGTATATATATCATGCTATAGCAACCAAATATATAAGAGAAATAGATGCAAAAATATTTTTATGAAATTCGGTTTCTACAACACACATTTTCCCATAAATATATAAGACCAACTAGTTTTATATTCAGTTTATTATTTTTAATAGCTGCTTATATTTACAAAATATTACTATTCCAGAATTAATTACCAATTTCGCTTATAGGATCTCAAGTTGTACAGTTGATAGAAATACAAGTCACTGCGAATAGCAAAATAATGTACTCATGATGACTGAAAACAATACATATTATTTTCTGTAGGAAATCCAGAAGCGAAGTGACCGGAGTTTCCTATAGAGAGTCTCTTTGATGTCATGGACTGTAGAAGCAGGTTACCTCCTACGTGGTGCTGGGAGAAAGGAAAATGCACCTCTAGTATTTACCGTACCCGGAAGAAGATGTGGGTTCTTCCGCCATGTCTTTTGAAACACTTCAAACTCCTCTCCTGCCACCAGGGTTAAGAATGCTGACCTCACCACATACGAAGCAGGCTGGTTTGGCCAGCTGGCTATGGGCCCAGTGGGCAACATCCATTATGCATAGTGGAGTAAATGTTTTCCCTTGTCAAGTCTGGTTTTGGAGTGGGGGTTCATCAGGGTGGCTAGGTCTAAAGCTGTACTTCTGGGATGTGAAAGCGCTTCATGGTGTTTTACAACCTATCTCCTTGGAAGGCTCATTGTAAAGTTCCTGCCCTTCAACCATTTTGTTTGTTTGTTTTTTTGTTTTTGTTTTACAAATAACCTCAACTCTAATTTATTCCAGATGAATTGCTGGGCCAGAAAGAGTAACAAATTGACTCCTAATTGATTAGCTGAGTATCTGTCAGTTATGGTCCAGAGGGAAGACAGGCATCAAATGTAAATCCAATGGATGTACAATCCAAATATGAGAATTGGTCATTAATTGCTCCTTTAATTGATGAAAATAAGGGGGAGGGAGGACTCAAAATGTCACTTAACTGGACTCTTGGGGCTTCAAAAGGCTCTGTATTTTCATGTAAGTTCTTATTTGCAGCAGGAAAATAATATTTGTGGGTATATCAGGAAGAAGAAATAGTAGCAGTTGATTAAGATTGATTAAGCAATCAATTTGCCAGATTAACAATATTTCTTCTGGAAATTATGCTGACTACTGCCCAACAATGAATGACGCATAAGATAGTTTGTGGCGCACTTGGGTGACTTGGTCGTTTAAGCATCAGACCCTTGATTTTGGCTCAGGTCATGATCTCACGGTTTGTGAGGTTGAGCCCCACATCAGGCTCTGCGCTCATAGTGTGGAGCCTGCTTGGGATTCTTTCTCTCCTTCTCTCAAAATAAATAAATCAACTTCAAAAAGGAAAAAGATAGTTTGTAAATTTACCATGTACTTTTCTAGCAACTCATCTCCTTGCTTCCTAAAACTCAGCTCTATTTATTCCTAAAACTTGTGCCACTTGTACTTTTTATGAGAGTTGTATAATTTAATTAAGCTGCTAAATGACAATAAGAAAATAAACAGTCATTTTCTTGAGGACGAATGTGAATAATTTGGAAACACTTGATAAACATGACTTACCAAAAAATGGTCGAATTGTGAGTTTTGAACTATAAAAAAAATCAATTAAAAATGTAAAAACTTCGGGATGCCTGGGTGGCTCAGTGGGTTGAGCGACCCACTTCAGCTCAGATCATGACCTCACAGTTCCTGGGTTCGAGCCCCACGTCGGGCTCTGTGCTGACAGCTCAGAGCTTGGAGCCTGCTTTGGATTCTGTGTCCCCCTCTCTCTCTGACCCTCCCCTGTTCGTCTTCTGTCTCTCTCTCTCAAAAATAAACATTAAAATAAAAAATAAAATAAAATAAAATAAAATAAAATAAAATAAAATGAAATAAAATAAAATAAAATAATGTAAAAAATTCTTCACTCAAGTTAATTCAAAAGGCTCATCAGGTTCTGGATCGAGGTAGAGCTATAACATAATAAACTGTTCTTTACCCAGTTTCAACAGTTATCAATTCTCAAAAAATCTTGTTTCACCTGTACTCCTACAAACTTTTCCACTTCCCTTGGATTATTTTGAAGTAAATATCATACTAGTCAATATCATATTTTACTTATTTTTTTACTGAAGTACATATCATAGTGAGATCTGCATTCTGGTGCATAATAGTTGTTTGTGGCATAATTTTTTTTTTTCTTTTTAAAGACATCTCGTCAACTATTTACACTTAGGTAAGGCTGGAAATATCATGCCCACAGAGAGATTCACAGATGGGTCTAAGAAAGCTCAGTGGGAAACAGAGGATTGGAACCTGATCCAAAAGGCCGACATGGTGCCTGTTCCCGCAGACAACATCCGTGATTCCTTTATGCGTTCGCTTCCTTTTCCTTCTTAAAATTAAGAATTTTAAGTTCCCCTCATAGCTAGATGGAAAGAAAGAAAGGAAAAAAAAAAAGATTAAACAAAGGAACTGAGAAGACAGAGGAAATAAGAGATCCAAGCGTGCGTTTAACTGTAATTATAATTTCAAGTATTTGAACAATTTCTTTATCTTGGAAAATTCCAGGTCAAACTTCCCTATAACTGGGTCATTTGACTCAATGAAAAGGACTTAATTACATTCCAGTTTGTGTCATGACTGCCATTTCTTATCACATTACATATCTGATTTTAAAACAAAAAGATTCTTAGGGGTGCCTGGGTGGCTCCCTCAAGTAAGTGTCCGACTTGGGCTCAGGTCTTGATCTCAAGGTTCCTGGGTTTGAGCCCTGCATCAGTCTCTGTGCTGACAGCTCAGAGCCTGGAGCTTGCTTTGGATTCTGTGTCTCCCTCTCTCTGCCCCTCCCCAGCTTGTGCTCTGTCTCTCTGTCTCTCAAAAATAAATAAATGTTAAAAATTTTTTTTTAAAAAGATTCTAAAATAGTTAATAATTACATGAATGTGAAATGGGTTGGAAGTAGAATTTCCAAAAGCCATGGTCTTCTTAGATCTAAATTTTTGTTAGGAGAAAAATGATGTGGCAAAAATAATAATAATAACAATAATAATAATAATATATCATTCAAGCTTTTGTAAACAATTTATATTTACATATGTATCCTCATAGGGCATAATGTATTTACTTTAAATGTGTTTACAGCATTGGGATAATAAGGTTACCTTTTAAAAAAAATGTTTACTTATTTATTTTTGAGAGAGAGAGAGCATGAACAGAGGAGGAGCAGAGAGAGAGGGAGAGAGAGAGAGAGAGAGAGAATCCCAAGCAGACTCCGCACTGACAGTACAACTCCTGACGTGATGCAGGGCTTGAACTCACTAACTGTGAGATCATGACCTGAACTGAAATCAAGAGTCGGCCGCTTAACTGACCGAGCCACCCATGTGCCCCAATAGTTAGATTATGTTAGTAAGTCTTGTGAACTCATTTTAAAATGAATAGGAAAGCTTTTAGGATGGAGAAATAAAGTGTGGCATTAATACCTTAGTTCCGTTTTGAATTTAGAAAGGTGGTCGTAGGTTACCCAGGAGGGCCCTAAATCCACAGCGAGCCTCCTCACCAGAGACACCCTCACCAGAGACACGGTAGACACACAAAGAAAAGGGAAAGCAATGGAAGGGTGGAGGCAGAGACTTCAGTGGTACAAACACAAGTCAAAGGAGGCCAGAATTTCTGGGTATCCCCCAACCTAGAAGAGACAAGGAACATTCTCTCCTAGAGCCTCCAGGAGGGGTTGGGGGTGGGGTGGGGGGGCTGCGGCCTGTTGATGTTCTCAGACTTCTGCTGCCCAAGGCCCTTCCTGAAACTGAATCCAAGAAAGAGAATGAGAGCAGAGAACATGCAGAACCTTCAACTCCTGCCATGCCTCCTACTGACTGAACAGTTTCTATCTGGACATGCAAAGGGCACTTACTGCCAAGGGCCCCAACAAAGCGTCCATCCAAGTATGAAATCCTGAGATCACAGGGACAGAAGCCCTCCTAATGATCAGCTCCAAAGCAGTTAAAAAAAGAAAAAAAGAAAAAAAATCAGCGATCCTGCCCAGGCACCTACAGGAAAGCCAACTTGGTGTGAGGCAACATCGTGTCCCCAATACAGAAATGGTTTTGGAAACTTTCAACCAGAAATGGGCAAAAAAAGAGCCATTTGTGATTCACATCTGTGTTTACGGGACATTCTCCACAGAATGCAAAACTTAAAAAAAAAAAAAAAAGCAGTCTTTTAATATTTGAATGTCTGTACTGAAACCTTCCCAAGTAATTACTTAGTGTCACATTCTTAGATTTTGCAAAAATTTTAATCGGGGGTGGGTGGACCCCAGGTCATCAAGATGTTACTTATATTAGGGGTTATTTTGAAATAATATAAATATGCAGTTGAAATATCATTGATCTTGGTGTGTATTCTGGAAAATATGGCAAAAATATGGTTCCTTAAAACACATTGCGTTTAAAACTTTGGACTAATTTAAATAATTTTTTAACATGTATTTATTTATTCTGAGAAAGAGAAAGAGAGCATGGGAGGGATTGAGAGAGATGGAGAGACAATCCCAAGCAGGCTCCACACTGTCAGTGCAGAGCCCGATTTGGGGCTCGAACTCACAAATCATGAGACCATGGCCTGAACCAAAACCAAGAGGAAGACACTTAACCAACTGAGCCACCCAGGTGCCCCTGGACTAATTTAAAAAGATTTAATGATTCTTGATATTACATTACTGGTGTCATTAACTGATTTTTAAAATAGTCTTAATACCCTATCTATCTAAAGACATACCTTGGAAATATTGCAGTTCCCAGACCACCGCAATAAAGCAAATATTGCAGTAAAGCAAGTGAAATGAATTGTTTTTTTTTTTTTTTTGGTTTTTTTTTTTTTTTTGGTTTTCCAGTGCATATAAAAATGAGCGTGCACAAAAACAACATTAATCTTGTGTATCTTCACCAGAGCTCTTGGGCGACCAAGTGCATTTTTTGAGCAGTAGTAGTATTTTGAAAGGAATCTTTTTTTGGTTTTTTGAGTACTAAGTCTCAACAGTGGGCTTGAAATATTCAGTAAAATCATGTTGTAAATACATGTACTGCCACCCATTTACAGAACACAGACAGAGTAGATTTAGGACAAATTTTAAGGGCACTAGGATTTTCAGAATGGTAAATGATACATTGGCTTTGGCTTCAAGTCATGAGCTGCTGTAGCCCGTCACGGCGGAGTCAACCTGTCCTCTGGAGTTTTGAAAGGCAGCATTGACTTCTTCTCTCTATGAAAGTCCCGGATGGCACGCGCTTTGAATAAAAAGCTGTTTCAACTATATTGAAAATCTGACATTGAGTTCAGTGACCTTTATGAATTACTTAGCTAGATCCTCAGTATGTGTCTCTGAAGCTTTTACATCGGCACTCGATGCTTCACCTTGCATTTCTATATTGTGGACTCAGCTTGTTTCCTTAAGGCTCAGGAACCAACCTCTGTTAGCTTCAGATTTTTTCTTTTGTAGCTTCCTCGCCTCTCAGCCTTCATTGAATTGAAGAGACGGGGCCTCGCTCTGGATTAAGGTTTGACTTAAGGGAAAGTTGTGGCTGGTTTGATCTTCTAAGCAGACCTCTAAAATTTCCTCCATATCCCCAGTGAGGCTGTTTTGCTTTCTTATCATGCATGTGTTCACCAGAGTGGCCCTTCCAGTTTCCTTCAAGAACTGTTCCTTTGCATTCATGGCTTGGTTTTCTGTTTCAGGCAAGAGGGCTAACTTGCAGCCCATCTTGGCTCTTGGCATGCCTTTCCTCAGCTTAGTTATTTCTAGCTTTTGATTAAAAGTAAGAGACCTGTGACTCTCCTTTCACTTGAGTACATAAAAGGCCATTCTAGGGTTATTAACTGGTTTAATTTCAATGCTCCCGTGACTCAGAAAATAGGGATAGCCAAGGGGAGGGAGACGGGGAATGACCAGTCAGTGGAGCAGTAAGAACACACACACCATTTCTCCATTAAGTTCACCATCTTCTGTAAGCATGGTCTGTGGCACCCCGAGCAACTACAGTATTAACGTGGAGATCACAGATCACCATCACAAATATAAGAAGATTGAAACAATTTGAAATATTGTGAGAATTACTAAAATGTGACACACAGACATGAAGAGAGCAAATGTTGTTGGAAAAATGGCACCGATAGACTTTCCCAATGCAGTTGGCCACAAACCTTCAATTTGTAAACAAAACAAAACAAAACAAAAAAGCAGTATCTGGAACATGCAGCAGAGGAAAATGTAATAAAATGAAGTATGTCTACTTAATGGCCTTTCACAGTTTTGAGAATTTTTCCCCTAATATGAGAGATATCCTACATATGCAAAAGTGCCTACAATCCATAGACACACTTTGCAGAATAATTACATTACTAGCATCGTTATAAGCATCATCCATGCTTAGAATGTTCTTAGTAACGTGATACTAAAAATGTGTAAAAATGGTTTAGAGTGGTATGTACTTAATTTATATAGTATTTAGAATTTTAAGTGATTTTTGACCTAAGAGAGAAGCAGTATTTTATTTTTTATTTAAGTTTATTTATTTTGAGAGAGAGAATGCAAGTTGGGGAGAGGCAAAGAGAGAGGGAGGCAGAGAAGTCCAAGAAGGCTCCACACTGTCAGCATGGAGCCCAATGTGGGGCTCAATCCCACAAACCTTGAGATATTGACCTCATATTGACCAACATCAAGAGTTGGATGCTTAACCAACTACTTTGGTGTCCCAAGAGGAAAGGAGAATTTTTATTTATTTATTTATTTATTTATTTATTTATTTATTTATTTATTTATTTTTAAATATGAAATTTATTGTCAAATTGGTTTCCATACAACACCCAGTGCTCATCCCAACAGGTGCCCTCCTCAGTACCCATCACCCACCCTCCCCTCCCTCCCACCCCCCATCAACCCTCAGTTTGTTCTCAGTTTTTGAGTCTCTTATGTTTTGGCTCCCTCTCTCTCTAACCTCTTTAAAAAAAAAAAAAGGAAAGGAGGAATTTTAAATGGTTCTTTCTGAAGGCTAAGTTAATTCATTTATTTCTATAAATCTCCAAAGACATATTTCTTCTTGACAGTAGGTTTTTATTAATTAAAAAGACCTATGTGAAAATTCCCTATATTATCATAACAGAAATGGAGAGTTTGTTCTGAATATATTTAAGAAAGTAATCTGAGGTTTACTCCAAAAAGCAATCTATGTAAGAAAAATATTTAATTCAATTTTCACCTGCAAAAAATATTAGACAAGACAGTGATTAATCTAAATATAAGACATTAGAAATATTTTTTCTGAGTACCTAGTAAGAACAATCTATAAAAATATGAATAACACAAATAGGCACTTAAAATGATGAATAGTTTATTTCACTGTGTAACATGAATGCATACATAAAATGTTGGCATTTGCAAATGAGAATGTTAAGAAATACTATTTTATTTGGATTTTAATAATCTAGAAAATACAAGCACATTTATGCTTTCACATCAATCAGGCACTTAATATTATAAATCAATTTGTATCATTTTTACTAATTAACACGTAAAATAAACTACCCAATATTTAATTCCATGTGTGCGACTTAAATATGCACCCCTTGAAGTACATTCTGCTCAGTGTTTTGGGGGGTACAGGGAGTGGTTTCCATTTACAAATGTAAGCTGTGAGAGGGAGAAAAACTAAATCAGAAACTTCAATGACAATTCCTTCACATGACATCTGTTGGAACTATTCTATGCTTATTTATGACGTTACCTTTAATCAGCTTTATTTTTTCTCTTAAACTTTTAATTCTGAAATAATTTTATTTAGGGAAAATGTGCAATTATGGTGCAGAGGGCCTTATATGCTCTTCTCCCACTTTCCGCTAATGTTAACATATTAAATAACTATGTTATATTTATCAAACCTACACAATTTGCTCTGTTAACAGTATCTTTAACTAAAACTATTCACATCACTTGGATTTCATCAGCTTTTTATCACTGATGTCTTATATTTCTGTTTGGGATCCATTCAAAGTGCTTTGCATCTTTTTGTTGTATTGCCTCAGAACCCAGTCCCCTCCATTTGTGGGTGCTCTCTAAGTCTTTCCTTGACTTTCATGACCTTGACACTTCTGAAAAGTCAGGTTTGCATATTCTGTAGAATGTACCATCAGGGTTTACCTGATGTCGTCTCATGGTAGAAATGAGTTATCAAATTTGGGGGAAAATAACACACAGATGCAGCAACACAATTTGTTCCTGGAGATGTGAACCCTGATCACTTGGTTAGGGTGGTGTCTTCCAAGTTTTCACTGTAAAGTTAGTACATGAAACCTTGGTTTGTGAGCATAATTCGTTCCAGAAACATGCCTGTAATCCAAAACGCTCATATACAAAAGCGAATTTGAAGAACCATTAGCTCAGTTGTGATCATGTGACATTCGGCATCATGTACTATTTGTATTGCCAGACATCACTTGTTTATCCAATTAAAATTTATTAGAAATGTTTCCTTGTCTTTCAGAACACTCGCAGAACAAGTTACTCGCAATCCAGGGTTTTACTGTACTTTGCACTTTCCTTATTCTGCTGTCCAGCCCTTTCTTGAGGGGAGGGATGTCATGGGATTTGTGGACACATGCTAAAACTTCCACAGTAATTCAAAAAACATGTACAGAAGATAATCTGGGTCTACGCTATTATTGTGTTTCTCCCAGTTTCCCCGCGAAGTTTGCCATTTTTCCAGGGATCTTGCCTGACACAGTAATTGCTACTGTGTACTAAGGGTAATTTCCTATTTCCATTCCTTCTACAATTATTGTCTGAAATTCTACTACAAGGAAGATTTGTCTCTTTTCTTCCACTTCCAAATCAGTCCATCATTTCTTTATATCAGTGTAGGCTTATAAACATTTACGATATATTCCTTGTGTTAAAATTCCGTAGTCTAGTAATTTATTCTGTTTCTAAAATTTTTCCAGCCTCTGCCATTAGGAACTCTTTCAGGTGCGTCCTCTGTCCTTTGGACAAGTGTGAATCTTTGTTTTTCGTTTTTGTTTTGTTTTGTTTTCCTTTCGAAATCTCCCTCTCTCCCTCTTCTCTCTCTCTCTCTCTCCAGCACTTTCTTTCTTACTTCTGGCTCCTGTCTTATCTTTCATTTTCTCTGTCTTGTGCCAGAATCAGGCATTTCTCCAAGAGGGTGACAAATCTGACTATGTAAGAATTGTAATAAAAGCTGCTGTATAGATCTGTTAGGGTGTGTCAAAACAAAACAAAACATAGCCATAGATTCATAGAAAAATTAGCAAAAAGGAAAATAAACAAACAAAAAGATTAAAACAGTTGATAGTGTGGTTCCTGGAATGTGGAGTGGAAAAGGCATTGGAGCTAAGGAACTGTTTTTTGTTTTGTTTTTTTGTTTTGTTTTTTTTATTTTATTTTTTTTTATTTTTGCTTTCTCCTTAATCTCAATTCGTCTGGTTTTTAAATCAAGTTGTACAAAATCTTCAGTAAGGGTGAAATTCCGATTGAATTGAACTATTTGATATTGAAAGAGACATGTGAAAATCTTCTAATTAAATTAGACACTTTTAAAAAATGTTTCTAATTTTGTCTATTTTTTCTTTATATTGTGAAGCTTGTTATCAGGTGCACACAGAATTTAAAATTGTTACGTCTTCCTAGGGTTCTGAACCTTCATTATGATGATAATGTTAATCTTTATCTATAATAGATGTATTTTTTTTAACTTAGCATCTTTTTGCTTGATATTACTATTGGGTATTAGTATAGTGCTTCCAGAATTTTGGGGGGAAAAGTGGTTTTTGTTTTTCTGACATATGAATTTCCATTCTTTTACCTCTGTCATCCTGTACATCCTTAAATTTTAACGTATTTTGAAAGAAGCATCCAGATTTTTTTTAACCATCATGACGATCTTAGTTTTTACATTCCATTTATACTTCATTTAAAAATTGATATCTTTGACTTTAATATTCTTTTTCACTTTTTAAATTCTCACATACATATTTATATATATAGTTATGTATCACTTTCTTTTTAATTCCCAGAGTATTGTTTATTATTCTGTTTAACTTCTGGCATACTGCTGATTATACACACGTAAAGTATTTTATTTGTTGCCCTAGGGATACAACAGCAATACCTGACTTATCAAATTCTAAACATGAATTATCGCTTCGCCTGTTTCCAGAAAATTCCTGAACCTTTGACCACTTTGTCTATACTTACGCCATTTTTTTTAATTTTTTTTTTCAACGTTTATTTACTTTTGGGACAGAGAGAGACAGAGCATGAATGGGGGAGGGGCAGAGAGAGAGGGAGACACAGAATCGGAAACAGGCTCCAGGCTCCGAGCCATCAGCCCAGAGCCTGACGCGGGGCTCGAACTCACGGACCGCAAGATCGTGACCTGGCTGAAGTCGGACGCTTAACCGACTGTGCCACCCAGGCGCCCCTATACTTAATGCCATTTTAACGTATTTTCCGTTATCGCTGTCTGGCACTCAGGTCCCTTCTGTTCCCTGCAGGACGCTGGCCTTCTCCCTGAAGTCCTCCTCCTCTTTGGTTCTGTCACAAAGGAAGGTGGTAGTCAATGTCTATAGTCTTTCAGAGGTCATCTGTCCTGTGTGAAGGTTTTGTTTTGTTTTCTTTCCTTTTGGGCTTTTGGTCCCCTTCCCCCTTTACTTCCAGGTCAGTAATTGGAGTGTTTGTTTCCTTCATTCAGTGAGAGGTTTGTAGTAACCATCATACCTGTGAATTGTGCCCCACCACCTTCTGCTTAGACTTTCTCACTGGTTATGTTATGTCTCTTATACTTTTTCTAATTTCTCCATTTTTTGGTCTGTCTTTAAAAAAAATAATGTTTATTTATTTTTGAGAGAGTGAGAGTGGAGAAGGGGCAGTGAGAGTGAGAGATACAGAATCCGAAGCAGGCTCCAGGCTCTGAGCTGTCAGCACAGAGCCTGAAGCCGGGCTAGAACTCACAGACCTAGAGATCATGACCTGAGCCGAAGTCAGGCGCTCAACCGACTGAGCCACCCAGGCGCCCCTGCACAGTGTTTCTAAACTCATTTGGAATCTCATTTGAAAGACTAGACCACTTAGTTTACTGCTGTTGGAAGTAAATCTATGAACCCAAGCCACATTGGTTTCCATCACGAGGTCCAGAAATGTGTTGGCCTTTTCCTTTAGGTAGAAATCTTAAAGACGTTGTAGCAATTATTCCTAGTGATATGAAAATTATAATATCTTCATCTTGAATGTAATGCGTCCATCCGAGGCCATGGTCCCTCTCCCCCCCACCCCCGCACTTGACAATGAAGTATGTTTAATGCCCCGTAGAATGGCAGACGCTTGAAATAAACTGTTCATGTCTTGAAAGGAATGCTACTGATGGCTGCATGCTTTCATCTTCCTTCTTTTCTCAGAACTCAGATGGGGCAGAAACTTCTCTGGTTGCTCCTCCTGCTTTTGTTTATGAAGATGTCAGGACAGGTCACTGACTGACCGTGGATCCTTTTCAGGCAAGTTAAACGTTACTCCCTGTTTGCTGGTTACAAGCTGCAGCAACAGCGTTATATAGGCCAGCGGCTGTCTATCACACTGTTTTTCCAATATTCAGGCTTATTAGGAAATGCCGAAGAGTTAGATTTCTAGCTACCTTAGCACACTTCTGTTTTGCTTCTAACACACACAAGTTAAAAACAGTTATTTATTGTCCAAGCATGATCGGCTCAGTAGCTTTCGGTGCTGTTCTTTTTCTTTTAATTTTTAATTAATTTTTTTTAATGTTTACTTATTTTTGAGAGAGGGAGAGAGAGAGAGAGAGACAGAGCATGTGAGCGGGGGAGGGACAGAGAGAGGGAGACACAGAATCCAAAGCAGGCTCCAGGCTCCGAGCTGTCAGCACAGAGCCTGACGCGGGGCTTGAACCCATGGACCGTGAGATCATGACCTAAGCCACCCAGGCGCCCCTGATTTATTTTTTATTTTAGAGAGAGAGTTTCATCCATGCTCACCATTAAGCCCCAACACGGAGCTTAATCCCATGACCCTGGGACAATGACCTGAGCCAAAATCAAGAGTGGGACGCTCAACCGACTGAGCCTCAGTACCCCTCAATGTGATTCTTTAAATCATTCTGTTGCCTACTTTGCTGGTGGATTTTACATGTCAAACAATTCTAGACCTCCAAAAGGAAGTGTTGTTTGCTATCCTGAAACAAGCATTTCTTCTCACGCTATTTCAAGGTCTAAGGATCTGGTTAGTCACTGTGTCTTTTCCTCTTAAATTTAACAATATCAAAATACACTGAAATGAGTTTAGATTGGTGTTTTTGTATCTAAATTATATGCTGCAGTGGGATCTAAATGAAAGATTCAGAATTCATCTCTAATTCATGCTAGTCTTACTTAATAATAAATTGGTATTACATCCTCATGCTTCTTTTATTTCAGCCAAGTAAAGTCATAACCAACCAAGCTGGTATCTAACCTATCGGGTAGCTAACATTTTAATAGCACGGTCGCACGGCTTGTAAATACTTGGTAATATGGAAAAATAAGAAGTAACAGGGCACCTGGGTGGCTAGGTCAGTTGAGCATCTGACTCTTGATTTTGGCTCAGGTCATGATCTCACGGCATGTGGGTCAAGCACCACGTCGGACTCTGTGCTGACAGCATGGAACCCACTTGGGATTCTCCATTTCCCTCTCTCTCTGTCTCCTCCTCCCCACATGCTCTCTGTCCCTCCCTCTCAGAATAAATAAGTAAACATTAACAAAAAGAAGTAACATATATTCCGTACCATTATTTCTAAAATCAGAGTATTCATTTGTCTGCGTTTTGCTAGAATGGTAAATAAAACCAGGATCTCAGTGCAGAAACTGGAGACTTCCGTGTGAATATGCAATGAAACTATATAAAATGGAGGTACCAATGAGACAATTTCCTTTCTGTTCTGAAACCATTATTATTTATTATGCGTCATTCCTGTCTCAAAACTATATCACAAATCTTGGTCTTCCATGAAGACTGGATCGACAGCACCTGAGTCTGGACCATGGCCATTTCTCACCTAGATGACTTCAATAGCTTCCTCAATCTTCACCCTGATTCTTCCCTTGGCTTCCTCATCCAGTCAGTCTGCAAACAGATGTCCGGGTGATTTTTCTAAAAAATAAATCAAATTAAGCCATAATCTGCTTAGAGCATGTAATCTGTGAGGGACCCGGGCTGCTTCGGTCTGTACAACATCCATGTGGAGCCCCGATATCGGCCTCTGTCATCAACTTATTGTGCTCACTTGCAGATTTCGTTCTACACAGTTACTGCTTTGCAGCCAATATAAATAGGAATCACATTTATTGTCTTTAAAATAGTATTCCAGAGTCATAAGCACACTTGTAGGAAGAAAACATGCAACCCACAGAGAGAGTGGAAAAAGTTGATGAAAAAGATGGTTTGGTAAAAACAAAACAAAACAAAACAAAACACCCTTTAAATGACAGCATATTCTTACAGAGAAAAAGGTAATCAAAATGAAAATAAAATCACTGCCTGAGCTCCTGAACGTGTCATCTAGGCTTTTATTTATATTTATTTATTTATTTATTTATTTATTTATTTATTTATTTATTTAGAATTATTTCAAGAATAGAATTTAGCGATTCATCACTTACATGGAACACCCAGTGCTTGTCCCAAAAAGTGCCCTTCTTAATGCCCCTCGCCCATTTAGCCCATCCCCCTACCCAGCACCCCTCCAGCAACCCTCAGTTTGTTCTCTGTATTTAAGAGTCTCTTATGGTTTGTCTCCCTCTCTGTTTTTATCTTATTTTTGCTTCCCTCCCCTCATGTTCATCTGTTTTGTATCTTAAATGCTACATCTGAGTGAAATCGTAAGGTATTTGTCATTCTCTGACTGATTTATTTCATTTAGCATAGCACACTCTAGTTCCATCCTCATCATTGCAAATGGCATGATATCATTCTTTTTGATCACCAAGTAATATTCCATTATACATATATATACCACATCTTCTTTATCTGTTCATCCGTTGATGTACATTTGGGCTCTTTCCATACTTTGGCTATTGTTGATAGTGCTGTTGATAGTGGTGCACGTGCCCCTTTGAATTAGCACTCTTGTATCCCTTGGATAGATACCTAATAGTGCAATTGTTGGGTCATAGGGTAGTTCTATTTCAATTTTTTGAGGAACTTCCATACTGTTTTCCAGAGTGGCTGCACCAGTTTGCATTCCCACCAGCTGTGGAAAGTATTCCTCTTTCTTCACATTGTAACCAACATCTGTTGTTTGTTTCCTGAGATGTTCATTTTAGCCATTCTGACAGGTGTGAGGTGGTATCTCTTTGTGTTTCTGATTCATGTTTCCCTGATGGTTGAGTGATGTTGAGCATAATTTCATGTGTCTATTGGCCATCTGGATGTCTTCTTTGGAACACTGTCTATTCATGTCTTTTGTCCGTTTCTTCACGGGATTATTTGTTTTTTGAGTGTTCAGTTTGGTAAATTCTTGATAGATTTTGGATACCAACCCTTTATCTGATATGTAATTTGCAAGTATCTTCTCCCATTCCTTCAGTTGCCTTTTAGTTTTTCTG
The DNA here is from genome assembly GCF_018350175.1 of Felis catus. Classification (NCBI taxonomy): domain Eukaryota; kingdom Metazoa; phylum Chordata; class Mammalia; order Carnivora; family Felidae; genus Felis; species Felis catus. Next base: position 68,470,486 of record NC_058369.1, on the reverse strand, counting down.
ATTGCTTCCTTAACCATGCAGAGCTGTCTATCTTGAGATCCCAATAGTTCATTTTTGTTTTTGTTTCCTTTGCCTCTGGAGACATGTCTAGTAAGAAGTTGCTGTTCCAAGGTCAAAGAGTTTGCTGTCTGTTTTTTCCACTAGGATTTTGATGGTTTCCTATCTTATGTTTAGGTCTTTCATCCATTTTGAGTTTATTTTGGGGTATGGTGCAAGAAAGTGGTCCAGGTTCATTCTTCTGCATGTCGCTGTCGAGTTTTCCCAACGCCATTTGCTGAACAGATTGTCTTTTTTCCACTGGATATTCTTTCTTGCTTTGTCAAAGACTAGTTGACCATATGTTTGTGGGTCCATTTCTGGGTTCTCTATTCTGTTCCATTGATCTATGTGTTTGTGTTTGTGCCAATACCATACCGTCTTGATGATTAGAGCTTTGTAATACAACTTGAAGCCTGGAATTGTGATGTCTCCAGCTTTGGTTTTCTTTTTTCAGGATTGCTCTGGCTATCTGGGGTCTTTTGTGGTTCCATACAAACTTTAGGATTGTTAATTGTAGATCTGGGAAGAAGGCAGGTGTTATTTTGATAGGGATTGCTCATCTAGGATTTTAAAGTGTAATTCTTCTTTGGTGAAGTCACTACAAAGTTTTGGAGTTGAGATGAAAAAAAAATCTGGAAAAAATAATGAGAGATCTGGATTTAAATTAATAATTAAATTAATACTAAATAAAAAATAATAATAAATAATAAATAATAAATAATAATAAAATGATGCAATGCTTAGTTTTCACTCTGTGCCAGGCTTTGCCACAAATGTTGTCTGTGCATCAGTTCATTTTGTTCTCTCACCAACCCTAGGAGATCGACTTGTGCTTCTCATTTATCTCGAGTCTCTCAGTTTTGAGGCCATCTTTCCATATTCTGTGCTCTGATGCTGGTGCTGGAATTTTGCAAACTACATTTCCTCCACTCCTGTGCCTGTTGGCTTTTTACGGGGTTCTGCTAATGTGGGTCCTGAGGACATAGATGGTTCCTGAGGTTACTAATTAATCTCCAGGTTACTTTAGCATGAACTTACTGATGTTTAAGCCTTCTAATAATCGGGTAAGATTTTTTTTTAATTTTTTTAATGTTTTTATTTATTTTTGAGACAGAGAGAGACAGAGCATGAGTAGGGGAGGGGCAGAGAGAGAAGGAGTCACAGAATCCGAAGCAGGCTCCAGGCTCCGAGCTGTCCGCACAGAGCCCGATGCAGGGCTTGAACTCAGACTGTGAGATCATGACCTGAGCTGGAGTCAGACGCTTGACTGACTGAGCCACCCAGGCACCCTATTATGTAAGAAATGTTTAATGTTAGGTTTCCAACGTTCGACATGCCTCGACTGGTTTCTGTTGAGTGAAAGCTGCCTGTTCTAGAATCATCATCATTTCCACCTCACTAATGAAAAAACTCTAACACCAGACAGGTGGGTCTTGTGTGTAGTTTGCCCAGGGTCATAGTGGTAGTTGGCAGAGATAGAACTAAGACCCATGGGTTGTAGCGTCAGAGTTAGGTTTCTTAAGTCCAAAGTACCACAAAATTGTGTATCCCACAATTTTATATCACGTGTATAACCATACTAGAGAGCCTCTTAATACATGGATAATGTAAGGAACAGTACGAATAGTACACATAAAATTATACTTGTGCATATAAATTTCTTCTCATCTGTAGCAATAAAAATGAAGTTTTTAAAGACTAGAGAAATCAGAAAATAATCATGACACGTCTTTTAAGCAAAAGATTCAGATTACAAAGCAGTATGGTGAGACCATAATGTTGTGAAGAGAAAAATATAATATTCTCGTGCATATAAGGGGATTGTGGTGGGTGGTGAAAATGCACAGTGATTGTAATTTAGTGATTTTAAGTTTCCTTGAATTATGAACCAAGGAAAGAAGGTTTTGTGGTTGGAACAAATTGATTATTCGGGTTGGCGTAATTTCGATTTTGTGTTTGTTTGTTTTTAACCTAGTGTTTGATTTTCTGTGTTTTCTAAAATGTTCAATGTACTAAATGTCTCACAAAGGGACAATAATGTTTTTTAACATGATTTCACAAGATTTTTATAGCAGAAGTATTCCATTTTATAATTTCCAAAAAAAAAAAAAAAAAAAAGGAGGACTTGAAGCTGTATGTAAGGTTCTCAATTAGGTAAAATGTAAAGAATAGATAAACATATATAAAAATACGAATAATGGGGCGCCTGGGTGGCGCAGTCGGTTAAGCGTCCGACTTCAGCCAGGTCACAATCTCGCGGTCCGTGAGTTCAAGCACCGTGTCGGGCTCTGGGCTGATGGCTCGGAGCCTGGAGCCTGTTTCCGATTCTGTGTCTCCCTCTCTTTCTGCCCCTCCCCCATTCATGCTCTGTCTCTCTCTGTCCCAAAAAAAAAAAAAAAATACGAATAATGGAATGTCATTGGGGTACCTGTGTGGCTCAGTGTGTTAAACGTGGGCTCTGTGCTGACACCTTGGAACCTGCTTGGGATTCTGTCTGTTTCTTTTCCTCTCAAAATAAATAAGTAAACTTAAAAAAAAAAATAGTGGAATGTCATGGAGGGAACCTGGGCTATTTTTATTTCTTTTTCTTTGTCTTTTCATCATTCTGGTGAGCAATGAAAACTTTGATTTAATACTTGTATAGTAATTTCTAATTGTATTCATAATTTAAATCCTTTTAAAGCAATCTTTATTTTATTTAATAGTTACTGTTTTAAGAAAAAGATCTAGGGATGCCTGGGTGGCTCAGTTGGTTAAATGTCCAACTCCATTAGGCTCAGATCATGATCCCAAGGTCATGGGATTGAGCCCTGAATCAGGCTCCAGGCTGAGCACGGAACTTGCTTAAGATTCTCTCTCTCCTTCTGCCCCTCTCCTGTTTGTGCTCTCTCTTTCTCCTTCTAAAAAAAATAAAAATAAAAAATAAAAATTAAAAACATTTTAAAAAATAATAAAACAAAGAAAGATACAATAGAATGTTTTTTTTCTAAAGAAAAAAGTTTAACCACAGTTTTGAAAATTTTCCTCCAAACATATTTCTAGTGTCAGACACCAGGGGTCATATTTTAGTGATATGGTTTATTCATGCCTTTTTAAACACGTAGTCTTCTAATTTCTTGCTTTTCGCCACCACGACTTTTAGACATAAGGATAGCTCGCAAATTGTGTCACTGCAGCCAGTTTTAGAAGAACGATGTGCAGAGCCACCAGCCTCCTACAGACCCATCAGGCAAGAGGACACTTCCTGTCCCACTGTGCTTACAGCAAAACTGCCAAGGGGTTGAGTTGGTTTCCTGTCTTATTTCCTCTCTGCATTGGGAGCTCAATCAGAAATAAAATGGGATCTTCATTATCTGCGTATTACCAGCCTTTCAGCTAGGGCTTGGAACCCTAAGGGAGGATATCTTCATGAATGAATCAATGAATGATAAGTAAACAAAAGAACTTCCAGGCAAAAGACATAAGACTCCTAGTCGAATAAATCCATGAAATACCACTTCTGGAAAGAATAAATTAATGACTGCTTTCCAGACCCTGTGATTTCCTATAATTATGTATTTCCTTGTAGAGACAGCATTTGCCTTCAACATAGGTCCTGACTGTAAAGTTTACTCAGCCCCCTATAGGTCCCACAGCCTCAGTGTTTTTATCTCTGAATTGTTTTATTTTCCTCGGATTTTTCCAGTCACTCCAACTAAGACAACAAATGCAGAAGCCCTTAGAACAAACTGTAGAAGAAATTAGGTAATCAGGAAATTTATTTACATGCTAAAGCATGTATGTTTAATACCCGCGAGAGTACCCCAGGAGCCTGGGTGGCTCACTCTGTTGAGCGTCTGACCTTGGCTCAGGTCATGATCTCACAGTCTGTGGGTTCGAGCCCCGCATTTGGCTCTGTGCTGACAGCTCGGAGCCTGGAGCCTGCTTCAGATTCTGTGTGTCCCTCTCTCTGTCCCTCTCCCACTCATACTCTATCTCTCTCTCTCTCTCTCTTTCAAATAAATAAACATTAAAAAAATAATTTTAAAAAATACCAGTGTGATCCAACAAGGATCCAACCATTCAGACATCACAGCTTTAAAAATAACAGGTTATGCTTCTAGAGCCTAATGTGCTTTTTTATCATTTTAATTATAAAACTCCATCAAATAACTTCAGCCTACGTCTTATAACTACAACGTATTTCTGGAAAGAAATGACTTCATAGAACATGTTGTCATGTTGTACATCCTTTGCAGAAATGAAAAAAAAATATAAATGCACATATGAATTGTCATCTCAGTATGAACTAAGCAGCGGAGAATAAAATATAAAGGGAATTAAAAACCGCAGGGTAGAACAGTTCATTCTAGAGAAGCCCTATGCACATGAAGTGTAATAATGCTTCTTTCAGTTAGTTATAGCTTAAAATCAAAACATGCTTTATTAGGTTACCTGTAAAAATTTTTTTTAAAAAATTCCTGCACCACGACAGAATTAAACTAAAATATCTTAAAGTGGAGGGTGAATTTACACAATTCATGAAGGTAATATTAAGTAAGTGTCACCTGAGAAAGACAGTCAATCATCAAAATGTTAGCAAACCAGCTAACTTTATGTAATGATCCTGTTAATTAAAATTTGGGGGCTGATTACCATTATAACTACTGTCTCTAGGAAGTTTCCTAATAATTGTAACTAAGTTTCCACTTGCTCTTAAGTAGATAAAGTTTACAGAATCAGAGAATTATAAAGGTAATACCTTAATATAACTGAAGTTTATTTGGCCCGTGAGGTTTTACACTAGTACTGACAAATGTTAAGCGTGGAGCCTCCTTAGAAATGAACTATTCCGATCTGTTCATTTTTCAAGGAATAAAGGGAAAAGTGGGACATTCATACTCAAGGTCACACGGCCAGAATGTGGCAGCGCTGGAACAGAGTCATGGGTCTCTTTGCCCTTCATTGAAAAACAAATCTGCTGGGGGACGGCCGGGTGGCTCAGTTGGTTAAGTATCCAACTTTGGCTCAGGTCATGATCTCGCGGTTCGTGGGCTTGAGCCCCGCGTCTGGCTCTGTGCTGACAGCTCAGAGCCTGGAGCCTGCTTCGGATTCTGTGTCTCCCTCTCTCTCTGCCCCTTCCTCGCTCATGCTCTTTCTCTCTCTGTCTTTCTCAAGAATAAATAAAACATTTAAAAAAATTAAAAACAAAAAAAATCTGCTGAAAACAAACTGAGGGTGTACTTTTCCTTTGTACTGCAGCGCGTGTATGTGTGTGTCCCTAAACCAGCGGGGAAAGTTGGAAGCTGGATCTGACCTTTGGCGGGAGTCACGTAGATGTAAGAATCAAAGCAGAGAGCAAAGTAAGAGTAAGCCATTTCTTAGAAATAATGAAAGTGAATTTTGGTTGATCCCTCAGAATCTGAGTCCAAACTATCCTCACACCTCCTTTTCTTTCTTTTTTTAAATTTTTCTTTTTTTAAGATTTATTTTTGATAGAAAGAGACAGAGCTCAAGTGGGGGAGGGGCAGAGAGAGAAGGAGACAGAATCGGAAGTAGGCTCCAGGCTTGGAGGTGTCAGCAGAGAGCCAGAGGCCGGGCTCGAACTCATGAACCCTGAGATCATGACTGGACTGGAGCCAAAGTTGAACACTTTAACCCACTGAGCCACCCAGGGGCCCCATCCTCACCCCTTCTTTTCAAAGCTCAATGTACCCATCAGGAAAGGGGCTGGCACAGTAACGCTCCCAACTGCGGCTGGTTCATTTAAAACGCGTGGTGGACCTTTTAGGTGTGCGCTCTACATGTAATATCTAAACTTTTAATTTGGAAATTTCAGGAAGAAACAGTATCAAGCCACAAAAATATATTCACTCATCTATTTCAACACTGTTTTTTCTGTTGTTGTTGTTTTGACTGTCAACAATTTTCTCTTTCCTATTTTACTAAATTCAATAATTCTGTGCATTTAAATTTGGACTCATTCATTTTGCTTAGCATCTTCCAGGCTTTCATTTAGTCTTCTATGAGCATCTTCATTTTTGAAAGGAACTAATTGAACAACTTACCAATTAGTTAAAATTTAGTTGTTTCCAAATCTGCTGTTATTTTACTTATAAATTTTCTCATGATAAATTTCTCGAAGCTGCATTTTTGTGAAGGGAAATGAACTTTCTTACAAGCCTTAAAATGTATTTCACTTGGGGGCACCTGGGTGGCTCAGTCAGTTAAGCATCCAACTTCTGTTCAGGTCATGATCTCATGGTTTGTGAGTTCGCGTCCCACGTCGGGCCCTGTGCCCACAGCTCAGAGCCTGGAGCCTGCTTCCGATTCTGTGTCCCCCTCTCTCTCTGCTCCTCCCTCGTTTACACTCTGTCTCTCTCTGTCTCTCAAAAATAAATCAAAATGTTGGGGCGCCTGGGTGGCTCAGTCGGTTGAGCATCCGACTTCGGCTCAGGTCATGATCTCGCGGTCCGTGAGTTCAAGCCCTGCGTCAGGTTCTGGGCTGATGGCTCAGAGCCTGGAGCCTGTTTCCGATTCTGTGTCTCCCTCTCTCTCTGCCCCTCCCCCGTTCATGCTCTGTCTCTCTCTGTCCCAAAAATAAATAAAACGTTAAAAAAAATTTTTTTTAAATAAATCAAAATGTTAAAAAAAAAAGTGTATTTCATTTTTTGACACAAAGAGCTTTACCAACTTTTATTGCCACAAGTAACTTATGAATGTAATATGTAGTTTATGTGTTTTACTGTATCTTATAGAATTAGGTATTTTATAACTTTAAAAGGTTTTACCAATATATAGAAATAGTGGCATCTTGGGGCTCCTGGGTGGCTCAGTAGGTTAAACATCCGACTCTTGATTTGGGCTCAGGTCATGATCTCGCAGGTTGTGGGATTGAGTCCTGCAAGGGGCTCTGCACTGGCTGTGGGGAGCCTGCTTGGGATTCTCTCTCTCTCTCTCTCTCTCTCTCTCTCTCTTTCTCGCTCTCGCTCTCACTCTCACTCTCTCTCCCTCCCTCTCTGCCCCTCCCCCATTCTCTCTCTCAAAATGGATGAATAAACTTTAAGTAAAAAAAGAAATATACTTCATCGTGAACCAAATTTCTCTCCTTGAAATAGTAAGGCAGGAGAAAAAAAAGTTCCCTCTTGTTAAGTACTATTTATTATGCATTTATTGGAAGCATAAGTTATATACATAAAACTCCACAGAGCAAAAATGTGCCTATTAATGAACTGATGGGGGTTGGACACTGTGTAGCTCACACAGAAATTGGAAAATCCTTACTTCAAAGGCCTTGAAAGACCCCGTATGCATCTGACACTCATTAACTGTCTAGGCTTCAAAGGAACCATTATGTTGATTTTTTTTAAGTAGGCTCCACACGCAACGTGTAGCCCAAAGGGGGGGCCTGAACTCATGACCCTTCGATCAAGACCTGAGCTGAAATCAAGAGTCGGACACTTGACTGACTGAGCCAGCTGGGTGCCCTTCCATTATGTTGATTTTAAGGAATATGGTACAAATTTGCCTGCTTTTGAAACTTTATCCTATCAAACAGCTTTGGCATGAATCATTTATTTTTCCTGTGAATTATTTCCACCAGTTTAATCTGTGCCCTTGCATATAACTGTATATCTTCTTATTGGTTGTTTATTGTATTTTATTGGACTTATATAACCGTAATGTATTTTTCCTTTTAACCTTCCTCTGTAGTTAGCGTTTCTGGCTTTTTAATACTATGAATAAAGACAACACTGACATAGGCAATAATGGATATATCTTTCTGCTCATGCTCATTTCTTTCCTTCGTGGTATGTAACTAGGGTGGAATTGCTGGAATACAGAGAATGCAGATATTCAATCTGGTTTCCAAAGCAATCAGATAAATTTACACTCCAGCCAGCCATGTGTGATCATGTCTGTTGCTCCCAACCTCTATCAGTATGTCATAGTATCCGAAGGTTTATGGCTAATTTTAGGTCTTCTGATGGATGTGTAATGGTACCATATTTTGGTTATTCCTGATAACAATGATGCTTAGCTGCTTTCAAAGAGTTATTGGATACTTGAGTATGTATGAATTATCTCTTGGTACATAAGACATGACCCAAAGTTTAATGGTTTAAAATGACAAATATCGGGGCGCCTGGGTGGCTCAGTTGGTTAAGCGGCTGACTTCGGCTCAGGTCATGATCTCACGGTCTGTGAGTTCGAGCCCCGCGTCGGGCTCCGGGCTGATGGCTCGGAGCCTGGAGCCTGTTTCCGATACTGTGTCTCCCTCTCTCTCTGCCCCTCCCCTGTGCTCTGTCTCTCTCTGTCTCAAAATAAATAAACATTAATTAAAAAAAAAGTTTAAAAAAATAAAATAAAATGACAAATATCTATCTTCTCACAGTTTCTTTGGGTCAGCAATCTGGAGGCAGCTTAGCCAATACGTCTGTTGGATCTCTCAGAGGCCACAATCAATGTGTTCACTGGGTTATAGTTTTCCAAAGGCCCAGCTGGGCGCAGATCCAATTCTGAGCTTATTTATGCTGCTATTGGCAAGTCTCACAGTCACCAGGTGTGCCTCTCTTTAGGGCAGTTGAGTTGGCAACACATGGCTGTTGGCTTCCCTCAGAGAGAATGGAAAGTGGGAGAATCAGTAGCCATGATGGAAGCTATAGTCCCTTTATAACCTGACCTTGGAAATGATTTCTCATCACTTTTGCTGTGTTCTCTTAGAACAAAAGCTTTGGTTTAGCCATCACTCAAGAAGAAAGGATCACACCAGGTATGAACACCAGGAGGTAGGAATCATGGAAGCCATCTTGCTAGCTGCCTGCAGCACATCTTCTTTTTTGTGAAGTGCTTGCTTGTGTCATATCATGTTTCTTTTGCATTGTCTTTTTTAAAAAATCTGATTGATGGGAATTATGTATTCTCGAAATAGTTTTTTACCATTATTGGGTGCAGAAGTATTCTCTCACTATGAAGGTAGCTTTTCATGCTGGTATCTTTAGTCAGATGAAAGTTGTGAACTTCAATGTAGTTTATTTTAATCAATTTTCATGAATAACTAACACCTTTATGTTAAAATATCTTTCTTACCCTGAATGACAAAGAATTTTTTTGTTTTTACTCCCTCTTAGAAGCCCTGTTGTTTTAAATTTTATCTTTTACAATCATCCTGGACTGTTTTTTTACACATGAACTCAACTAGAGGTCTCGACTGTTTGGTTTTAAAACAGGTTATCTTTCTTCTGCTAAAGTAAACCATTAAATACTCCCTTACCACACTATTTCCGGTCATAACTTAGCAGTATTTTTATTCCTTTCAGATTACAAAATGTTTTTAACTTTTAAAATTTTTCTCCACCTCATTTTTCAAATACATTTGTACCTGATATAGAATACCAGGTTTGCAAGAATTTCCATTCACATCTGTTGATGACATACCACTGTCTTCTGCTTCTGTTTTTTGGTTTTGGGGTTGTTGTTGTTGTTGTTGTTTGTTTTGGGGGGTTTGTTTTGTTTTGGTCTGGTTGTGTTTGTTTGTTTTTTTTAAGTTAGCTATCTTTTGTTTTTTAAATTTTTTTAAAGTTTATTTATTTTTGAAAGAGACAGAGTGAGACAGAGAGTGAGCAGGGGAGGGGCAGAGAGAGAGGGAGACACAGGATCCGAAGCAGGCTCCAGGCTCTGAGCAAGTTGGCTGTCCTTTGACGGTAGTCTGTCTTCTACCTCTGAATGCTGTTAAGAGTTTTCCCGTGATATTTGGGTTTTAACTCTATGATGTTGATGATGATGATGATTATAATGATGTCAGATGGGGGTTTTTTGGTTCATTCTTTATTTGCTTCATAGTGGGACTTTTATCTTGACCTGATGTCTTTCACAAATTTGGGGGAATCCTCAGCTACTATATTATCAAATATCATCTCTGCAGTCCTCTCTCTTTTCTTGCTGAGATTCTACCACAAATGTTTTCCTTGTATCAACTCTGTTTTTAATTTTCTATTTTACATTTCACATCTTGTATTTCTCTCATATTTCATATAAAGCATTACCTCTATTTTTCATTTCTATTCTCATATTTAATATATTTTTCTTCTTTCCACTCATTGATAGTGTACTATTTTCTTTATGTATGTGTCTAATAAGCTGTTGAATCCTGCCATTTGATTATATAACTTTTTCTTTTAACTTCCTATGTTTGATTTTTTTCCCCAGTACTCTCTCTTCTAAAATTCTAAGTTTTTTTATTCTTTAATTTTCTTTCACATTTCAAGCTTAGTTATTTAAAAACCTGGATCTAGAAGCTTCAGTATCTGGATTTTTTGTGGCTCTATGTCTATTATCTAGTTTTTTTGTTTTGTTTTGTTTTGGTTTGGTTCGGTTTTTCCTATTATTCAGTTATAAGTTCTTACTCCTCCTGTGCCTGGCCTGTTCCGACTGGACGGCAGATATTATACACGAATGTTCACAGCAAAAAACGTAAAGACCAGGAATGATTTTATCGTGGGATACATGATTCCAAATGTCCAGATCACCTAAGTAGTTTTATTTCCTGGGCTTTTAAAAAGGTTTATTGATTTGTTTTGAGAGAGAGTGTGAGCAGGGGAGGGGCAGAGAGAGGGAGGGAGAGAATCCCAAGCAGGCTCTGCGCTAACAACAGATGTGGGGCTCGATCTCATGAACAGTGAGGTCATGACTTGAGCCAAAATCAAGAACCAGATGCTTAATCAATGGAGCCACCGAGGCACGCCATCTTTCCTGGATCTCGACTGTGTGAATCTTCACTTCCGTTTAGTTCTCTGAGGATTTCAAGAGCAGTTATTTTTTTGTTTTGTTTTCATCTTATAAGTTTTTTCCTGAAGGAAGGTTTGGTAATCTTCCATTACCAAAAAAGGGAACTCACAAGTATGACTCTGTGCATACATAAGAACTATGTGGATCAGTCCCTGTCATCATAAACCCAATGTTATTGAAATTTTCAATGTTATTGAAAAGCCAAGGTTTTCTTTGTAGCGCTTCTAACTTCTCTGCCCTTCCCTGACATTAGCACTTGCTGGGAACCTCTGTAGACCCATTCCAAAGAGTGGACGTATATATCCTTGTTAAATATTAGAATCTGAACTTGCTTTACATAAATTGTATCATTGAGTTCAAATTATTATGACACTCATCAACACGATGTCTTACGCTCATAGTTTCACGCAAAAGGATATTTTACACTTCTTGAATTGCAGCATAGGGTTATACATTATATGTAAATTGATTTTTTCTGTAATTGTCCCACTGATAGACATGTATTTCCAATATGGCAATGTTAAAACAAGGCTGTGGTGAACCCTGTATGTCCATCTTTATGCCCACATGGGATTGATTCTCCATATTCTATATGGAGACACGGAATCAGTCACTGATGACATATATGCATGGTAAATTTCACAATACAAGTTGATTCTCCAACATGTATACATCTATTTATTTGTAGTGCCACCAACAGACTATAAGAGAAGTCATTCGTTTCCTACCAGTTTTGTTCACAAATGATACTATCAAATGTTTTACTTTTTGTAGACATGATATGTGTTTGAATCTGCCGTATATTTTGGAAAGTACTTAAACCTATACAAGTTTATTTCTTGAATGTGGACTCACTGTAAGTTTTGAGTGATGTCAGAGCACCTGTTCTCCATGTGATGGCTGCCACATTGGCTATAGCACAGGGATAGCACTGGAGAGTCAAACACTGGAAATCAAATACTTCTCCTGAAGGCGACAGTCACTTTCCAGTGGTCAGTGTGAGTAACATGTCCATAACTGAATTCAAGGAAATTCACAAATAGAAGGTATGCATGTACCTGGAAAGAAGAAAATTAAGGAATGTTAATCCAAGCATAAGAAATAAATCAATATTGGTATGTGGTGTTCAGAATTAAGAAATGTAAAAAGCCCAAGTTGGAATGCCATAATGCCTACAAGGTGTGGTCAAAAGACATACTTATCAGAAGTTTTAATGTGGACAAACATCCACAAAATTTACCTTTTTATCCATTATTAGGTGTGTGGTTCATTGGCACTAAATACATTCACATTGTGGTGCAACCATTACCACCTTCCATTTCCATATGTTTCTAAAACTCTGCACACATCAAATAATGATTCACCAATAACACTCTCCCCAGAAACTAGTAACGATATTCTATTTTCTGTCTATGAATTTAACTACTAGGTAGCTCAACTAAGTGGAATTAAGTATTTGCTGTTTTGTGTTTGGCTTATTTCACTTAGTCTAAATAATATTCCAGCATATGTATGTATGTATACACACACACAAACCATATTTTGTTTATCTATTGATATTTTGATGGTCATGTACTGTTTCCATCTTTTGGCTATTTTGAATAATGATGCTATGAACATGGGTATACAAATACCTGTCCAAGTCCCTGCTTTCAATTCTTTAGGGTACGTAGTCAGAAATGTAGATATCGGACCGTATTGTAGTTTGTGTTTAATTTTTGAGGGAACGTCATAGTGTTTTCCAAGGCGGCTGCCCCATTTTTGCATTGTCACCAACAAAGGACAATGGTTCCAATTTTTCCATATCCTTGCCAACATCTGATATTTTCCATTTGTTTGTTTGTTTGATCATATTTATCTCAGTGGAAGTAAAGTGGTACTTCATTGTGGTTTTGATTTACATTTCCCTAATGATTAGTAACGTCGAGTGTCCTTTCATATGCTTTTTGGCCATATGTATCTCTTCTTTGGGGAAATGTCTATTTGAGTCCTTTGGCCAAGTTTTTAACTGGATTTGTTGTTGTTGAGTTGTTATGAGAAATATTTGTGTCTCAAAATTATCCATTTTAATTGGTTGCCAATCAGTTACCTGTGGTTACATTGTTAGGAAAATTATTCGGATGCTTTTTCTAGAACTCTACACACCAGTTTCTTTTCACTGTGGATATTGTAGTCTCTCTATTAATGTTTGAGAAAATTTGAGAAGACTTCTATTTATTTTATCCTGACATCCATGAGTTATTGTGATTCAGAAGTGTCTGCGAGTCAGTATGGTTAGTTATTCTGCTGGTGTACAATTAACGATTTCTGACTCACAGTCTATATTTCCACCTAGGAAATGTGGATACGGTGATGATAAAATGTGTCTCTCTCTTTTCCTTTTTCATGTGTTTCATCTTCAAAACAAACCAGGGTTTAATGTGGACCAATAAAACATAGCTAACTGGTTACACTACTGAGATGTGAGCTGTTAAAAATGGCTGAATGAATTTCCATCTGCTCACATTCATATCGACTACACACCATTGGTTTAGCAACTTCCCTATTAAAGGTCACACTCTACACAAACCGAGAGAAAAATGTTTTGTAAGATCTCAAGCAACATAAGATTGTTGGAGGGTAGTTCTTTGTTTTCAATGTCAATGCCAAATGGACAAAATTCCAATGATTATCTATTTACTGTGGCTATTTTTATCCAAGCATGGTTGGAGAAAGTTTACTGAGATTAAATTACTAACTCAACATACATTCTCAGGCACTAGAGTGCAGTCACTGGGCCTAGTACAGGGGTGACCTATGCATACATAGTCTTTATTGGAGCTTCCAGTTTTGTGGGGAAGAGAGATATAAAATATACATGAATATGCATGAATAACTCCAAATATTGGTAGATTATCTGAAGAATGAGAACAGCGTTCTGTTAGAGTGAGTAATTAATATTTATTGGGGATACCAGCCTTGTCCAGAGGTGGAGAAAGACTTGGGGACAAAATCTCATTATTAAACCTGTAAGATGGAGGGTTGCTCCCTAAAGCATGAAAAAATCATAAGATAAATTCCAACTTATTTTGCTGATTAGGAAGTATTGATTGGTAACATCATGACATGAATTACTTAAAATAAACCGTGATAAATATTAGCAACAGAGCAATTTTGTCTCCTCATATAAATTCCCCATCCCTCTGCCAATAGGAACATCACAACATTTGAAAGATTTAAAGCATAAATTAATGCATCATAGGGATGATTGTCCGGGTAGATTTGTTGTTCTTTTTCATAACCCACTTTTCCCGAAAGAAATGTTGCAACTAGGAAAACTCTGAAAGCTGGATTAACAATTTATGGGTTTGATGGTGATTACAGTTTTCTAGAAAGTGTTCAGGTGACACTCTGGCCACGAATAATTATATCCTCTTCTAAAATAAATCATTTATTTTCTACAAAAGATATCTACTTCACTGTGAGTTTTAGACTATCCCAAATTGTTGTTTTATCTTTTTTAACATCATGAAATACCACATATATAGACAAAGGGCACAAAAAGGGCACAAAATCAATGTACAGCTGAATGATTTCACACAAAGCTAACACCAATGTAACCGCCCCTTCCAAGATTAAAACACTTTCACTTGTCTGAAGCCCTCTCATCCTTTTGACAATGAATAGCCTTTCTACCCCTCAACTATTCTGAGTTTTATTCATCACCCACTTGTATGTCTTTATAATGTTAGTACATAAACTTGTAATCCTGAGCCTTGAGGGTGGTTTCCTGAACTGTTAAACTTTCAGTGTAGAATCAAACAATACGTATTTTATACACATCTTCTTTTGCTCGATATTACATTTCTATGAATCGACTTCTTGCTGTGATGCCTGTGAATCGTTGGAGTTCTGGAGATACTATAAATGCAAGGACTTATTTATCCATTATAATGTCACTGCAAAGCTGAGGTGTATCCAGTTTTTACGCCCCTCTGCTAATCTTTGGGCACGTCTCGTGGCACACATCTCTTAAGCATGTACCACATTAGAAGGGATGTCAAACCATCTCCAACGTGGATGCAACAACTGACGCTCCCACCAATTAAGTGCATGAAAGTTCTAAATGCTTGATCACAAAAGCAACACTATTTGTTTCGACTCTAAAACTTTAGCCATTCTGGTACCAATGTAATGTGGTCTTAATTTTCATTTCTCTGATCGGTAATGACATACAGGATATGTCTGTATGGTTTGTTATTGGACAATTAGATATCATCTTTTATAAAATGTCCAAGTCTCTTGTACAGTTTTATGTGGTGTTTTTTATATTGACTTTCATTTCTTTCTACACAGAATAAAGTCTATTGAGCAGAAGTTCTGTTTTGGTTATTTATGTGGCAATTCTTTCTTGTGGTCTTTGTACACCCTTGACATTTCAAAATTGCCATTTTTTACATAGAAAAAACAACATTATTGAAGTATAAATCATATACCATAAAATGCACCCATTTGAAACGTAGTATTCAGTGACATTTTACTAAATTTATAGAGCTGTGCAACCATCACTAAAATCCAGTTTGGGAGCATTATCATCATCACAGTAGTTCCTTCGTGCTTATTTTCAGTTAATCTCCACACCTGCCCAGGCCATAGGTTTAGAAGTCAATCTAGCTCTATAAATTAATCTTTTTTTCATATTTTATGTAAATGGCAAAATATCCTCAATATATAGTCTCTGGAATCTGTTTTCTTTCACTTACCATAACGCTTCTGAGGTTCATCCATATTGTAATGGGTATGATTACTTCCTTCCTTTTTGCTGATGAAGAGTATTCCATTTTATAAATAGACTACTTTTATTTACCAGTTCACCAATTGATGGACATTTGAATTATTTCCAATTTGGGGATATTACGGATAATGCTGCTACAAACATTTGATTCATGTACAAGTTTTTGTGTAGATATATGTTTTTATTTCTTTTTGAAAGATTCCTAGAGTAGGATGGCTAAGTAATATGGTAAGTTTATATTTAAGTTTATAAGAAATTGCTAAACTGTTTGCTAAAATGTCTGTTTCATTTAACATTCCCACCAGCAATGTGTAAGATTTACATTTTTCTACATCCTCACTGAGACTCATTATTGTCTATCTTTCAAAATTTAACCTAGGGGCGGCTGGGTGGCACAGACAGTTGAGGGTCCAGCTTCAGCTCAGGTCACGATCTCATAATTTGTGAGTTCAAGCCCTGCGTCGGGCTCTGTGCCAGCAGCTTGGAGCCTGCTTTGGATTCTGTGACTCCCTCTCTCTGCCTCTTCCCCTCTCACACTCTCTCTTTCTCGCTCTCTCAAAAATAAACATTAAATAATAAAATAATAAAATAAAATAAAATAAAATAAAATAATAAAATATATCCTGTATAGTGTGTGTGTGTGTAATGGTATCTTATTATGGTTTTAATTTGCATTTTTCTAATAACTAATGATGTTGAGCATATTTTTATGTTTGCTAGTCATTCATGTATCTTCCTTAGTGAAATACCTATTCAAATATTTACCCATGGTTCAGTGTGTCTTAAAATTGAGTTGTAAGGGTTTCTTATGTGTTCATGATATGCTCAGTAATCATGTATATAATACACAAACATTTCCTCACAATTTCCTCTTTTAATTTTTTCTATTAATGTTATGTTTGGAGCACAAAAGTTCTTTTTAATGTAGTCAGATTTATTAATTTGTTATTTTACTGGTTGTATTTTATTGTTATATTGAGGAAATCTTTGTGGCTCAAGATCACCAAGATTTTCTATATTTTTTCCACAGTGTCTTAAATTTTAGGTTTCACATCTAGGTTGGTGTTCCATTTGAGCTGATTTTTGTAAGGTAAGGGTCAATGTTCATTTTTTTTCTTTTCTTTCTTTTTTTTCTTTCTTTCTTCCTTTCTTATATGACTTTCCAATAGTGTTTGTGCAAACACTATTCCTTCCTCCACTGGATTTTCTTCACACTTTTGTTAAAATCAATTAACCATTACAATGAAGATTTGTTTCTGGACTCAGTTCTGTCTCATTGATCTCTATGCCTATCCTTGCCCCAGTACCACATTGACTTAAATAGATTGGCTTTAGAGTACATTTTGAATTATATAGTTTAAGGTTCCAACCTTACTGTTCTCAAAATTCTTGGCTATTCTAAAACCATTTCATTTTCAAATACATTTTAGAATGTTTGTCAATTTCTACCAAAAAAGACTGTTGGGATGTGAGTGTGTGTGTGTGTGTGTGTGTGTGTGTGTGTGTGTGTGTGTGATTACAGTCATCTATTGTTAATTTTAGAGAACAAATACTGAGTAATCTAACACATGCGTATGTAATATCTGTCCACTTATTTACTTCTTTAATTCCTCTGAGCAGTGTGTTTCATCTCTATAGAATAAGTCTGGGGTTATTTTTTACAATTTTATTCTTACATATTTTGTTCTTTTTGACGTTATTTTAATGGATTTTTCTTACTATTATTTTCTGTATATTAGGAGTATACATAACACAATTGTATTTTATGTTATTATTATTACTGAGACTTTGCTAACAACTCATTTATAAGTTCCAACGGTTGTGCATGTGTGTGAGTGTTGTGAATTCCTAAAGTTTTTCTGCATTTAGGATTCAGAATTATGTCATTTGTGAAGAAGTCAACTTTCCTACTTCCTATCCAATCTGGATATCTTTTTGTTTTGTTTTGTTTTGTTTTGTTTTGTTGTTGCTGTTGATGAATGAAAATGGACATATTTGGCATGTTTTGTACCTTAGGGAGAGGTCTTTGAAAGCATATAAATCTCTCAATGGCTAATGTCTTTATAGCTGCTTTTTAGGAAGCTGAGAATTTTTCTCCCATTGCTGGTTTGCTGAATCCCCCCTCTTTTGTTTTTTTTTAATGAATGAGTGCATCATTTAGTCAAATGCTATTCTACATCTATAAAGATGATCAAGTCGTGTTTGTCCTTTGTTGTGTTACTATTGTGTTTTTGAGTAAGTTATTTTCAGGTGTGAAATCAATCCTGCATTCCTAGGATAGATCACATTTGTTAATGATTTACATTAAAAGTTAATGTACTTTTTAAAAAAAGTTTTTAACGATTTATTTTTTGAGAGAGAGAAAAAGAGAGAGAGACAAAGCACGAGCAGGGGAGGGGCAGAGAGAGAGGGAGACCCAGAATCTGAAGCAGGCTCCAGGCTCTGAGCTGTCAGCACAGAGCCCGACACGGTGCTTGGGGCTCGAACTCATGAACTGTGAAATTGTGACCGGAGCTGAAGTTGTACGTTTAATCGACGGAGCTACCCAGGCTCCCCTAAAAGATAATGTACTTTTTAAAAAAATGGTGGAATTTATTTGCTAATATTTTGTTAAAGATTTTGTGTATACTTTCACTAGAATTAATGGTCCATAGTTTCCTTGTAAAATCTTTGTTTATGTTTATTGAATGAGTTGGGAGGTGTTCCCTTCTCTATTTTCTGACACAATTTGCAGAAGATGGGTATTACCTGTTTTTTAAACATTTGATAAAATTTAGTGGTGAAGGCATCTAGACCTGGGCTTTTGTTGTGAGAAAAATCTTAATTGTTATTGAAATATCTTTACTTGATATGGTAAATCTTTATCCTTTGTGAGTCAATTTTGATAACTTGTGTCATCCTTGTAATTTATTCATTTTATTCTAAATTTTTTTTAATGTTTATTTATTTTTGAGACAGATAGAGACAGAGCATGAATGGGGGAGGGTCAGAGAGAGAGGGAGAAACAGAATCCGAAACAGGCTCCAGGCTCTGAGCTGTCAGCACAGAGCCCAACGCGGGGCTCGAACTCACGGACCGTGAGATCATGACCTGAGCTGCAGTCGGACGCTTAACCAACTGAGCCACCCAGGCGCCCCATATTCATTTTATTCTAAATGTTTAATTGGTTGGCATGAGATTATTCAGGATGTTAATTTACAATTCTTTTAATTTTTGTAGTGTCAGTTGTGATATTCTGTTTTTAACTCCTGATTTTTTTTAAATTTATGCCTTCCCTTTTCCTTTCTCTTGGTCAGCATAGCTAGACATTTGCAATTTTTTTTTATCTTTCCAACAAGTGATGTTTTATTGAAATTTTTTCATTTTTATATTCTAAATATTATATGTTCTATATATAATATTATATGCTCTCTATATGTGTTCTATATATGTGTTCTATATGTAATATGTTCTATATGTAATATTATATATTATATATATATTTCTCTGATTTCTTTTCCAATTTTTATTTCCTTTCCACTATTTAATTGGTGTTTAATAGCTTTTCTTGTTCTATTTTCTTGAAATAGAAAGTTAGGATACTGATTTGTGACCTTACGTATTAACTTACACCGGCTTTTAAAGCTATTTATTTCTAAGAACTGTTTTCACGACATACCATATTTGCATTTTTATTTTCATTTATTTCAAATACTATTTAATTTCCTTCTTAATTCTTTTACCCATTGGTGATTCAAAAGTGTGTTTGATTGCCTAATATTAGTGTACTTCCCAGACATCTTTCCTTTGGTGATTTTTATTTTATTTTATTTTATTTTATTTTATTTTATTTTATTTTATTTTATTTTTAGTGAGAGCATGCATGAGCTGGGAAGGGGCAGAGGAAGAGAGAGAATCTCAAACAGGCTCCATGCTTAGTGTGGAGCCTGAGGTAGAGCTCAATCCCACGACCCTGGGATCATGACCTGAGCTACAATCAAGAGTCTGACTTGCAATCCACTGAGCCACCTGACTGCCCCTCCTTTGGTGATTTCTATTTCAATTGATTATGCTAGAGAAATAACTTTCATACCTGTCATCATTTTAAATTACTGAAACTTATCTTAAGACTATATAACACATGATGATTAAAAAATGTACATTCTGTAACTATGAGGGGGGTTGCTGTATATATGACAGTTAAAATTGGTTTGTAATTTGTTCAGGTCCTGTATATCCATATTCACTTTCTGTCTGGTTGTTCCATTCATTATTTTATTGCATGTTTTACATTAGAATTGTCAACGGTCATTGGGTTGTAACTTTGGCGTCCATATATAGACATACAACTGAGATATTTCAGGATTGTTTCCAGACCACCTTAATAAAGCCAATATCTCAATAAAGTGAGTTAAAGAGACTTTTTGGTTGCCTACTGCACATAAAAATTATATTTACACTATACCACAGTCTATTAACTGTGCGATAACATTGTGTCTAAAAAAGGTGCATACATTAATTAAAAAGTACTTCCTTGATAAGAAGTGCTAGCAATCATCTGCATTTGCAGCAAGTTGTGATCTTTTTTTTGCTGGTGGAGGGTCTTGTCTTAATGTTGATGGTTGCTGACTGATAGAGTGATGGTTGATGAAGGTGGGTTGGTGGAGATGTGATGACTTCTTTAAATAAGACAAAAATAACATTTGCCACATTGTCTGATTCTT
The DNA here is from genome assembly GCF_018350175.1 of Felis catus. NCBI lineage: Eukaryota > Metazoa > Chordata > Mammalia > Carnivora > Felidae > Felis > Felis catus. The sequence continues at coordinate 68,450,203 of NC_058369.1, read as the reverse complement.
CCTTTCACAAACGATTACTCTGTAGCGGGTGACGCTGTTTGATAACATTCTATCCCCAGTAAAACTTTCAAAATTGGAGGCAATGCTCTCAAACCCTACAGTTGCTTTTTTTTTTTTTTAACCGTTTATGCCGTATTCTAAATCCTTTGCTGTCATTTCAACCGTCTTCACAGAACCTTCACCAGCCGTGGGTTCCTTTTGAAGAAAGGAATTTCAGGGCACCTGAGTAGCTCAGTAGCTTAAGCTTGTGACTCTTGATTTTGGCTCACGTTCGTGAGATCAAGTCCTGCGTCAGACTCCACACTGGGCATGGAAACTGCTTAAGATTCTTTGTCTCTCTCTCTCTCCCTGCCCCGAAGAGAGGGAGAGAGAGAGAGAAACCACTTCCACTGCTCATCCATAAGAAGCAACTTCTTATTTGTTAAAGTTTTATAATGAGATTGAAACAATCCAGTCACATCTTGAGGCTTTATGTCTCTTCTAGCTTCTCTTGCTGTTTCCACCACATCTGCAGCGACTTCCTCCACTAAAGTCTTGAATCCCTCCATCATCCATGAGACTTGGAATCAATTTCTTCCATATTCCTGTTTATATTTTGATCTCATCCCATGAATCACAGATGTTCGTGATAGCATCGAGAAGGTGAATCCTTTCCAGAAGGCTTTCAATTGCCTTGTCCAGATGCATCAGGGAAATCACTATCAATGGTAGCTATCGCCTGATGAAATATATTTCTTAAACAAGAAGAAAGTTGAAGCTACTCTTTGATCTGGGGGGGGGGCACAATGGATATTGTGTTAGCAGGACTAACTATAACATCAATCTTGCTGCACATTCCATCAGAGTGGTAACCAGGTGCACTGTCCATGAACAGTCTTATTTTGAAAGGAATTTTCTTCTGAGCACTAGGTTTCAACAATGGGGTGAAAATATCCAGTAAACCTTGTTGCAAAGAGATGTGCTATCATCCAGGCTTTGCTTTTCCGTCTACAGAGCACAGGCGAAGTGGTTTTAGCAAAATACTTGAGGGTGCTAGGATTTTCAGAATGGCCGATGAGCGTTGGCTTCAACTTCAAGTCACCAGCTGCATGAGCCCCCGAGGGGAGAGTCAACTTGTTTTTTGAAGCTTTGAAGCCAGGTATTGACTTATCCTCTTTAGCTATGAAAGTCCTAGCTGGCATGTTTCAATACAAAGTGATTTTGTATGCACTGATAATCTGGTGTTCAGTGTAGCTACCCTTATCAATGATCTCAGCCAGGTCTCCTCGGAGAACTTGCTGGAGCTTCCGCATTAGCTCTTGCTGCCTCACCCTGACGTTGTATGCGATTGTCTCAGCTTTTGTCCTTCAACTTCATGAGCGAACCTCTGCTAGCCTGACTTTTTTTTCAGCAGCTTACCTCTCAGACTTCAGAGAACTGAAGAGAGTCAGGACCTCACTCTGGATTGGGCTTTGGCTTAAGGGAATGTTGAGGCTGGTTTGATATTCTTTTCCGACCACTAAAATTTCCTCCATATCCCCAGTGAGGCTGTTTTGCTTTCTTATCATGCGTGTGTTCATCGGAGTAGCCCTTTCAATTTCCTTCAAGAACTGTTCCTTGCATTCACAGCTTGGTTTTCTGTTTCAGGCAAGAGGGCTAACGTTCAGCCCATCTTGGCTCTTGGCATGCCTTTCCTCGGCTTAGTTATTTCTACCTTTTGATTAAAAGTTAGAGACCTGTGACTTTCCTTTCACTTGAATACATAAGAGGCTATTGTAGGGTTATTAATTGGCCTAATTTCAACACTGCTGTGTCTCAGGGAATAAGAAGATGTGAGGAGAGGGAAAAAAACTGGGGAACAGCCAGCCCGTGGAAGAGTCGGAATGCCCACGTTTATAGATTAAATTTGAAATATTGTGAGAATTACCAAAATTCACAATACAAATACCAAATTTACAGAGAAGCAAAGTGAGCAAACATGGTTGGAAAAATGGTGCGGACAAATTTACTCAACACAGAGTTGTCACAAAGCTCCAATGCGCCAAAAATGCAATATATGCAAAGCTCAATAAAACAAAACATAGCAAAATGAGGCATGCCTGTATTTGCAAGTTCTGTTTAGGAATTCCTATTTTATTGTAATCATTTGTATTTTTATCCTTGTGCCAAAACATAATGCGAATCAATGTAATGCTTTTCTTAAGTACTGTAGATTTACACACCAAGTTATGATATTTGGCAGGGCAAGTTTTTCAAAAACTGTTGGCTATATTGGGCCCGTGCAGTGCTACATAAATTTTAATATGAGCTTGGAAGCTTCAAAATCTTTGATTCTTACTTCATTTGTATTCATTTGATTCAATGATCTTTGGGAGAAAATAGACATCTTTATTAGAATGAATAATTGAATCCATATTATCTTAAATATTCCTCATCTTGAGTTTTGTTTTGTTTTTCTCCATATCATTTCACAATTTTCTATTCTTTTTTTTTTAATTTTTTTTTCAACGTTTATTTATTTTTGGGACAGAGAGAGACAAAGCATGAACGGGGGAGGGGCAGAGAGAGAGGGAGACACAGAATCGGAAACAGGCTCCAGGCTCTGAGCCATCAGCCCAGAGCCTGACACGGGGCTCGAACTCACGGACCGCGAGATCGTGACCTGGCTGAAGTCGGATGCTTAACCGACTGCGCCACCCAGGCGCCCCACACAATTTTCTATTCTAAGTCTTAGGCATTCACTTAAGGTTTTCATCCTTGCATTTGATAAGGTTGTTGTTTCTTATTTAAATGAATCTTTTAAAAATTCATTTTCTGACTGCTGCTTGGTGTCTCAGTCTGCTCAGGCTGCTATAACAAAACACTCTAAAACTGGGTGGTTTAAACAACAGTCATTTCTCTCTCAATTTTGAAAGCTATCAAATAGAGGTCAAGGTGATGGCCACGTTGGTTCTTTCTGAGAACCCTCCTCTTGACTTGCAGAGAGCAGCCTTCACTGTGTCCTCATGTGGCAGAGAGAGAGAGAGAGAGAGAGAAAGATGCATATCATCTTGAGATACAACCCTTTGGACTTGGTTACCTCTCAAAGTCCCCACACCAAATAACATCATATGTGGACTCGGGGCTTTCGCAGTGAATTATGGGAGGGCACACACATTCAGTCCATAACACTTGTACGTATGGAAATACAACTGGTTTTAATGTATTGACCTTATATCCAATAACTCTGGGATTAATTCCTTTCTATTTCTAAACACTTATCGATAGGTAATTTGTGGATATCTATCTATATCCAAGCAACTCACCTAAAACAAAATTCAAATAAAAAAAATATAGAAATTGAAAGAAAATGAACAATATCTCTAACATCTGGGTAAAATTGCCTATCTAGCATTATATTCCAAGGGAAGGTATCCTTTGAGAATGAAGTTGATATAATGGCATTTCAGACTAACAAAGATTGAGAATTAATGAATTACAACAAATGACAAGAATGAATATATAGGTAAGTGGACATGAAAATGGGCCAAAAGAAAATGAATTTGTAAGGGAAATACATACACATCCACAACCATACATGCGAAGAGAGAGCACTCTTTCTTACTCTTTGTCTGTCCCATCACATATTGAGAGGATATATTTACAAAGGACATGTTGGTAGAATATATAAAGAGCTTTTAGATTTGGGTCACCTGGGTGACTCAGTCAGGTAAGCTTTCGACTTTGGCTCAGGTCATGATCTCGTGGTTCATGAGTTTGAACCCCATTTCAGGCTCTGTACTGACAGCTCAGAGCCTGGAGCTTGCTTCAGATTCTGTGTCTTTCTCTCTCTCTGCCCCTCCCTTATTTGTGCTCTGTCTCTCTCTCAAAAATAAGCCTTAAAAAAAAGCTTTTAGACCTAACGAGAAGATAAATAATATAATAAAAAAGTGAGTAAAAGATTCAAATAGACATTTTACCGAAGATATACGAATGACCAATATGCATATGAAGACACACTCAAAATCATTAGTCATTAAGAAATGCAAATTTAAAATCACAATAAGATAGTTTTATACATCCCAGGGAAAAGTGAATATTAAAAAGACAAATCCTACCAAGTATGACAAGTATATGAAAAATAGGTTCACACAAAGACCCATGCACACATGTTCATAGCTGTTATGCTTATGGAACAGCCAAAACCTTGGAGAAACACACAGATAATTATTGCATAGCAGTAAAAAGTATTAAATTAATACACATAATAACATGGATCAATCTCAAAATAATTATGCTCTGCAAAATAAGCCATACAAAATTGATACCGACATTATGATTCCATATAGCTAAATCCTAGACATAAACTAATTTATACATATGGCAACCCTTTTTAAAGTTTATTTATTTATTTTGAGAGCAAGAGAGAGAAAAAGAGAGAGTGTGAGTGGGGAAGGGGAAGAGAGAGGAGAGGGAGAGAGAGAACCCCAAGCAGCCTCTGTGCTATCAGTTCAGAGCCCGATGGGGTGGTGGGGAGTGGGGTGGGGAGGGAGTTTCGATCCCACGACCCTGGGATCATGACCTGAGCCGAAATCAAGAGTCAGAGGTCCAACCGATTGAACCACCCGGATGCCCCAAGATTTTAAATTATTCGATTGGGACAATTTGTTTCTTCTCTATTCTTCCTTTATGGAAAGCAAAAGTCCCAAAATGCTTAGAAGATGCTCAATAAATACTTCTGGAATGGGGGAATAGAATAATTGTATGAATTCTGAAAGAAATGACGTGTGCAGCATACTGATTCAAGGAAAACAATTAGAAAGAATTATATATCTAACAGGACCTGGCCTGGCTATAGTGTTTGCAGATATTCCTTCATTTGTCAACTGTTTCTATTCCTCAATGATCCTTACACTTAAAAAAAAAAAAACAAATTGTTGACCATTCAATACTGCAAGTTTTGTGTGATGTTCAAAGTAATATGAAAACACTCAGCATTCAAAGACTTTATCATTGAGAGTGGGAAAGCAGCATAAAAATAAATTTTAAAAATTCAGGGCAACATATAAATGATAAATGCCGACTCTTCTGTTTCTTATTAAAATTCACACTACAGTCTCTTGTGCCTCTTTTCCTTCGCAACTGTTTAAGTACTTACAACCTATGTCACTATTTCTTACCCATCCATAACACCTTACAGTCGCAAACTGCCAGACCCTCTATTGAAAAATTCTTCAAGTTTCATCCTTAACTCCCTGGAAGCATAATCCAGAAGAGAGTCTCCAGTTTCCTCAGCATTTCTTACTGTTGCCTACACCTTCCATCATTAAACAACATTTCACAACCCTCTTTCTCCTTTCACCATTTAGACCAAAGTAATCTTACTATTTTGGTTTTGGTGATTTTTCAGATTCTCTATGTTTCTTCTGTTATGATTTTATTCATGTATGGTGCTTTTTTGAAAAATTTTAATATAATTTATTGTCAAATTTGTTTCCATACAACACCCGGTGCTCATCCCAACAAGTGCCCTCCTCAGTGCCCATCACCCACTTTCCCCTCTCCCCCACCCCTCATCAACCCTCAGTTTGTTCTCAGTATCCAAGAGACTCTTATGGTTTGGCTCCCTCCCTCTCTGTAACTTTTTTCCCCCCTTCCCCACATATGAGTGTATATGCTTTGATAATGAAGCTGTCTAATCTTGGGGTACCTGAGTGGTTCAGTCAGGTGACCAACTCTTGGTTGTGGCTCAGGTCTCGATCTCATGGCTCATGGGATCAAGCCCCTCATTGGGTTCTGCGCTGGCAATATGGAACCTATTTGAGATTATCTATCTGTCTCTCATTCTCTCTGCCCCTCCCTTACTCGTGTTCTCTCTCTCAAGACAAATAAATAAAATTTTTTAAAGCTATCTAATCTTGATTTCTTGCCTGAACCATAGATACAAATTCCAAACTATGGAATTTATGTGAACAAATGCCATGTAGATTTTAAAGGAGCTTTTCAGCCACAACACGCGCAAAATGGTACTCTTTATCTATTAACTGCCACTGTCTACTTCCGTGAATATTTTCCTCATGCACTACCTGATTTATCGACGTCACAAAATACTCTATTGTAAATAGTCCTGGGAAATCACAGACATTATTAATGTGAATGTGGTGAAAAGATGAGAATTCAAATTACGGAAGATTGCTAAGAGACACTGGCAAAATCACAGAATTTAAGCAGAGAAAAACAGTATAGAGAGCCTCAACAACAGGCTTCCAGCTCCTCAGGTAAGAAGCTTGGGAGGTACCACTGCGTCTTGAGAACAACAACAAAAATTTGAAAAGACAGAAATAACTCTTGTTGGATCTGTAAGAGAGGTGAGGACATAGTGCACACCACTGGCCTCAAGATTGGAGAGACAGAGTAGGGGTTATTGGGTTTTTTACTATTGAGTTGTGTATGTGTGTGTGTGTGTGTGTGTGTGTGTGTGTAATAGATATTGCATCTTAACAGATATGTTTTGCAAATATTTCCTCCAACTCTATAGGCAGCCTTTTCATTTTGTTATGTGTTCCCTTGGCTATGCAGAAACTTTTCAGTTTGATGTAGTCTCACTTCTTTCTTTGTGCTTTCCTTCTCCTTTCTCTTGATGTCAAAAACAAAACAAAACAAAACAAAACAAAACAAAACAAAACAAAACAAAACATTGCCAAGATCATTGTCAGAGAGCAAAGAGCTTAAGCACTATGTTTTCTTCTAGGAGTTTCATGGATTCAGATTGTGCATTTAACTTCTTAATCCATTTTGAGTTGATTTTTATTACAGTGTAAGATAGGGGCCCAATTTCATTTTTTTTGCAGGTGGATATCTGCTTTTCCCAATACCATTTATTGAAGACTCTCCTTTTCCAGTAATAATTTTGGCACCTTGTTAAAAATTGACTGTATACCCATGGGTTTATTTTGGGCTCTCTATTCTGTTCCATTGATCCATGTGTCTATTTTGCTAAAACTACACTGTTCTAAATACTATAGCTTTGTTTAAAATAGGAAGTTGATGGGGCATCTGGGTGGCTCAGCCGGTTAAGCTTCTGACTTTGGCTCAGGTCATGATCTCACAGTTGATGAGTTCAAGCCCCACGTCGGGCTCTGTGCTGACAGCTCAGAGCCTGGAGCCTGCTTCAGATTCTGTGTCTCCCTCTCTCTCTCTCCCTCTCCCCCACTCTCACTCTGTCTCTCTCTCTCTCTCTCTGTCTCAAAAATAAATAAACATTAAAAAATTAAAAAATAAATAAATAAATAAAATAGGAAGTTGATGCCTCCAACTTTATTCTTTCTCAAGTTTGATTCAGCTATCCAAGATCCTTTGTGTTTCCACAAAGATGTGTGTGTGTGTGTGTGTGTGTGTGTGTATGAACCATGACATTGAAATTTTGATGAGGAGTACATTAAATCTACAGATAGCTTTGGACAGTGTGGCCATTGTAACAATGTTAATTCTTCAATTCTTAAACACTGAATATCTTTCTATTTCTTGTGTTTTCAATTTCTTTCATTAATGTTTTAGCGTGGGTTTTTTTTTTGTCCTTGACTAAACTTATTCATAAGTATTTTATTCTGTTTGATGCTTTCGAAAATGGGAATTTAAGAAGCACATACAGTTTAAAAATAAATGGATCAAGAAAAATATACCACGCTAAAAGAAAGGAGTTGTAACTATACTAATTTCAGATATAGCAGATTTCAAAGCAAGGGAAATTATTAGGTAAAAGGAATGCAATACATACAGAGAGAGAGGTCAGTTCTCCAAAAAACAAAAACAAAAACAAAAACATAGCAATCCTTAATGTGTGCAAACCTAACAACAGAGCATTAAACCACCTGAAGCATAACTGATGGAACTTCAAGAAGAAATAGAGGAACCCACTATTAGTTGGAGATGTCAACATGTTTATCAGAAATGGAAAGATCTGGAAGGCATAAAACCAGTAAGGACATAGTTCAAAACCTCAGTATCTGATATGAGCTGGTTTAGAATTTTTCATCTCTGAGAAAATTCTTGTTTTCTTGAGAATCTTATGCTACTACACTCCTATTTCTACTGTTACTATTGCTAAAGCCACACTAATAATCTAATAATTATGATGCTGCCAATGGGGATCATACATGGTGTGTCAGGCACTGGCCTGAGTCCTTTACATGCATTCATTCAATTAATTCTTGCATAAGGAAATGGAGACTCAAATAAAATGTGTAATCTGCTAAGGTTTATACTGTTTTATGATTGATTCAGGATTCAAACTGTAGTCGTCTCTTTCCAGAGTCCAATCTTAAAATTAAATATCTTCATGCGGGAAGTATTTTTAAGAAATGGAAGAGGGGCTCCTGGGTGGCTCAGTTGGTTAAGCATCTGACTCTTGATTTCAGCTCAGGTCATGATCTTACAGGTAAAGAGTTTGAGCCCCACGTTGAGCTCTGCACTGACAGCACAGAGCTTACTTGGGATTCTGTCTCTCTCTGCTCCTCCCCAGCTCATGTGTGCTTTCTCTTGTTCTCTCTCTCCAAATTAATAAAAATTAAAAAAAAGAAATTGAAGAAGCTGATGATGATGTTATAGACATGTTTTTATTTCATGAAGAAAGGATTGCTGGAAAGAGCCTTAAATTCCAATAAATTGCTTTCTTCTTACTGTGTCTCACAGTCTTCTTAGAACCGGTGTTGGAAATCTTATCCTAAGGTTCTAAGGTCAGCTTACCATATTCTGCTGACAAAAGAACCAGTTCTCAGAAACTCTACCTGTCACCAGCTGTCAGATGGCCCCCGTTGATCTCCTATGTTAAAAAAAAAAAAAATCTAAACAGTCTAACCACAACACTTACCCAGAAAACTTTTTGCTTAACCATCCATATAATATGTAAATCCATTTCCTTTAAATTCACATTTCTAAAATTAAAAGAAGTATATTTTACTATTAAATGAGCCATTTGAAAATATCTCCAACCTTCCTTGCAATGACTTTTACTTTTACATATCCCCCTGTATTGTCTACTTTATGGATTATAAGCCACTCTTTGCATACATTCTCTCTGTGGTAAAAATTCATGCTAGTTCAAATATATAGATTTATCACATTTATGGAAAATGGTAATTAACTAGTTCTGTAACCTTGGGCAAGTAATATAATTTCCACGGGCTCTCATTTCCTCCTCTTTAAAATAAAGGTGTTGGAACAGATTATCTTCAGTGTCCCTCCCAGTTCTACTATTCCATGATATGCTATAAAATAAACTCACTGTCCACTTAGGGATGTCTCCAATAACATGATATATATGGCTTCCATTTATGGATGGCTATGCCCTTTAACGACCTTGAGATAGGCTTTCTTCCATATTCATGCATTGCAGCTAATAGAGGCCTGTGCACTTAACTCCATTTGACACAATGGCACCGGGGAAAAGGAGAATTGGGGCTGGGATCTGATTCTTGTTATTTTGTCTTCTCTGTCTCTAAATATCTATACCTAGCAATTAAAAGGTAACAAACGCTCTCTTGTGCCACTCACAATTATACACCAGTTCTAAGGACGTTGCAGCAATGCTCTCTGTAAAAACACATTTAACAGAAAACTAGAAAGATCATAAAGAAAATGTCTATTTGCTTTTCCTAGGGGTGAATCTGCCTCGAAGCTGCTCTTTCTCTCTCAAATATGACAAGGCAGATAAACCACCCTTGTGTCATGCTGAGAAGAGAAAGCTTGGGGATCCTCAGGATGTGCGGATGTGCGAGACAGAGCATCCCTTAGATCACGGGTTTTCATCTGGAGTGTCAGAATTCAGCTCTGAGCACGGACCAGCTGGGACAAGGGAGGTGGGTGCTCTATGTAACAAAAGCTATTTTTTCCCCTATGATCTATCCTGACAGAAACAAACAAACAAAAAATACCTGAAGACAGGTAAGCCTAGCTATCTCTTTGGGGGAAAAACAAAACAAAACAAAATAAAACAAAGCAAAAAACAAAAACAAACAAACAAACAAAAAAACAAGCGGGCCCTTTTTTATGAGGGCCATAATTTAGGCAAAGGAGAGTGTCTATAGACCAGCAGATCAAACAGCAGAGTTGTGAGCGTGACCATGAGAAAAACAGTACCAGAGAATACCTGACCACACGATTCTTTGACCAAGTCAAGGGTTCTCTCTGGGCTTAGGGCACATGGGAACTGGCCTTCGTGCCTCAATGGTAAAAGGACAAAAATGTGGCCTTAGAAGAGACTGTATCACACAATGCAGGATTGTGGTGTGTTCAGAGGAACGGAGGTCCTTATGAGAGGATGAAATTAAAACAAATTGATCAATGGGGCGCCTGGGTGGCTCAGTCGGTTAAGCCTCCGACTTCAGCTCAGGTCATGATCTCGCCCTCCCTGAGTTTGAGCCCCGCGTCAGGCTCTGGGTGGATGGCTCGGAGCCTGGAGCTGCTTCCGATTCTGTGTCTCCCTCTCTCTCTGCCCCTCCCCCGTTCATGCTCTGTGTCTGTCTCAAAAATAAATAAACGTTAAAAAAAAAAAAAAAAAAAAAAAACAAATCGATCAAGGTCACAGAGAGGGTTACCCAGCAGTGGGAGTAGATCATCAATAATAACAGCTTTCTAAAACGCTGACTCCTAAATCTTTACGACGTGACTGCCCTGCGCAGAGTGAATCTGAGAACCACTGCAAACTGTCGGAAGGGATTGAATTGGAGCCGCAGAATGTGACGTTGTTAACAACAGAAAATGACACAAAACTACCCTTTTGCAGACTCCTTTTAAGAACATAACATAGAGTAAGACAGTGCCTGTAGAAGCCAGCGGTTCATCAGTTTTGGTGAGCTCCAGCATCACCTGAGAAACTGTTAAGTACATGATTGCTTGAAGCCTCCCCAAGGAGATTACGAACTTGAGGACGCGCAGGGGTCCACATGCATTCTGGAGTGAGGTCTCCGTGGTCTGTGTTCGTATTGACACACATTCACGCACTCTTCATATATGTGAGGGTGCGTGCTCACAGTGGCTCCTTTCTTTGGAGGATAAAGGTGTAAACATGGGCAAAGTGATTGAAAACAGTGCTGGGTACATTGTGATCGCCCACAAGAACTAGCCGTGGATGTTGACAGACCTTCGTTCAGAAGCAGATATTATCACGTATGTGTATATGGATGAATATACTGGGTTAAGTAAATTAGGAACGCACCCATAAAGTCCAGCAGAATTTCCTGGATCTCTCTCAAGTAGTATTGTGGTGTTCACTAAATCTGAATTCTTAATGTCTCAGTCGGAGCCCAGGTGATGACGATTATACAGCGCTCAGAATTCACTGAAATGTGGCTCAGGACGGGACCCCAGCAAAACAGAGCCCTGTCTGCAGCAGTTAGGCGAACTATATTTTTCCTGGGGTCTCCGTTTGTATAAATATACTGAAATATGAGTGAAGACAAGATCAATTTTCAGTAGGAAAAACTGCCTAGCGTTGGGATCTTTGGGAAATTACCTAACCACTATTAGCATATTACATCTGTACTTTAAATTTTTTTCATCAGTTCCAACTACCGCAATAAAATTCTCATGTGCGATTTAACGGCAGCATTAACGAAGTTGATTGGTCTATAACATGCAGGGTCAGTTTTATCACCCTTTAAAACACCTGAATTAAGATATTTTTATCCTAGCCACTAAATGAAAGAACTACTTTCCTGGATGTTCCTTAAGAAAAAAAAAAAAAAATGGAGAAAGTTAGCCTAATTTAATTCTTGATAAGATCTTTAAGGCTTGAATGTCACAAAATGTAATAGAAAACCTACTTTTTAATTTAATTTCCCAAAAGTAACTGTAAAACCTCTGCAAATTATATTCACAGTGAGTGTGATTTGTCCGATGCAGTAGCCAACACCAAGGGAATAACATCCTTTGGACCTACATTAATTCACGTTGTTCAGGTATTAAAAAGTGTGGCCTTGTGCGTTTTTCCGGGACCAGTGGTATAGAGACCACTTGCTGGTCTGAGGGAAGCTGAGTTTGGCTGGTAACTGAAAACAACAATGTTTGAAGTAACTACCTGCTTACTTACAGGGAGGGAAACGGAGGGCATAAAATCATTTAGAACACAAGGAAAATCCACACACAAGGAATAACAATAGGTCCAAGAATAGAAGGGCTCTCTTGTAGTGGCTCTCCCCTTTCTGAGACTAGAGGAGTGAATAGAGACACCATGAGACCTGGTGGACACACGACATGTACCAAACTCTGAAAATGAAGGAAAAGAGCATAGGCATGTCTGAGTCCTGCAGTCTCTCTCTTTAATATTCGAGAGAGAGAGATAGACAGACACAGAGCGTGAGCAGGAGAGGGGCAGGGAGAGACGGAGACACAGAATCTGAAGCAGGGTCCAGGCTCTGAGCTGTCAGCACTGAGCCCCATGAGAGACTCGAACTCACAAGCAGTGAGATCGTGACCTGAGCCTAAGTCGGAGGCTTAACTGACCGAGCCAACCGGGCACCTCAGAGTCCTGCAGTCTCTTATCTTTAGAATAATACTGGCTTCACAAACTCTATTTGGAGTTAACTATATATGTCACATCATTTTTCATAATCTAACATTCCAATTGTTCTCTGGTTTAGGCACATTATACAATTTATTTTCCCTCAACACTCAGGCCTTCCTCCATTTTTCTGCCTTCTGTGATTGTGTTATTCTGCATAAATATCTTCCCCCAACTTTTCTTTCTGGCAAATGCTCATTTATGCAGACATTCCTTTGCAGAGTCAACTACCTTCTCTTGTGTAAATCAGTAGTAATTTGCGTAGCCTGTATTTAAAATTTTTACCTGAAATGATCCTTTTCATGATTTTCTTTTCTACTACATGTGATTTCTAGAGTGCAAGAGTCCTACCTTAAATATGTTTGTAGCTATCATTTCTAAATATATATTAGGTGCTCAAAAAGATGGAATGAAACTTTATCTTGATTAAAAGATACACATTAAAGGGGCACCTGGGTGGCTCAGTCTGTTGAGCATCTGACTTTGGCTCAGGTCATGATCTCACCATTACTGAGTTTGAGCCCCACGTCGGGCTCTGTTCTGACAGCTCTGAGCCTGGAGCCTGCCTTGGATTCTATGTCTCCCTCTCTGCCCCTCCCCACTTGCGTTCTGTCTCTCTCTCTCTCTCTCTCTCAAACATAAATAAACATTAAAAAAATAAAATAAAAGATACCCATTAACTATATACAGAAGTATCATTAAATTTGAAATATATAATTAACCAATATAATACATGAGTTTAACTGTTAAGTTTTCAATATGACATCTTTTGAAAAAAAAAGGAAAAAAAAATGATGGAGGATATTTACTACGAATCAAAAATAACTCAACAGAAAGCTGAGTCACCGTGTGTTACAATGCAAGCACCTGACGCAGCAGAACAATTTGACAGGAGATTGGAAGCCAGCAGAAGTGTTGGAACATTCCTGGGCTGGCTGGTTGCTATGGAAATAAAAGCAAAAGTGAAACAGAGTGTTAAGGGCCAGGGGGCAGAGAGGGGGGAACCAGCAGGAGTTGCTTATTGCTTAAGTTTTGGGCAAAGTCATTAGCTAAAAATCACCCTGAGAAGTCAGTCTGTTTTACAGTGGTGTTGACAACAAATCCTGTAAGGATTCCTATTCAGCAGCTTGATGCTCTTTAAATATGCACCTCTATGTGACTCTCTTGCCAGTCAGAAGTGATATTAAGCATTAATGCATTTATAATTAAAAAAAACTGGGTTTAGTTGAGTATTAACCTAAGAGTTACATTTATATGAAAAAAATATGTGTATATATATGTATATATATACATATATAAACACACAGAGTATAATGTAAAGCAATTATAGTCATTAAATTCTTTTTTTTTTTAATTTTTTTTTCAACGTTTATTTATTTTTGGGACAGAGAGAGACAGAGCATGAATGGGGGAGGGGCAGAGAGAAAGGGAGACACAGAATCGGAAACAGGCTCCAGGCTCCGAGCCGTCAGCCCAGAGCCTGACGCAGGGCTCGAACTCCCGGACCGCGAGATCGTGACCCGGCTGAAGTCGGACGCTTAACCGACTGCACCACCCAGGCGCCCCCATTAAATTCTTACTAAGTTATTTTCACTCATTTGTTTTACTTGCATAAGAATAGTTTGTATTACTCTTAACTTATGCAAATTAAAACTCAAGAAAAGCTTTTAGGAAATTCAGCCACAAAATACCTGTGATGCATCTTGAAAGCATTTCTTTTCTATAAGAATATCAGACTACAGTATTTGAAAAGAAGGTCTACAGACAGTCTTAAAAGAGATAAAATGTGACTGACAAAGACAGAGTTACTATATGATGAGCTGTATCAGGTGACAGAGATAACGTATGCTAGCTTTCCTGAGAGGGTATGACCTAGTTCCAATACTTTACAAATTTCATTAATTAAATTTTTTTTTCTTAATGTGTATTTGCATTTGAGAGAGATGGAGAGGCAGAGTGCCTGTGGGGGAAGGACAGAGAGAGAGGGAGACACAGAATCTGAAGCAGGCTCCAGGCTCTGAGCTGTCAGCACAGAGCCCAACGCGGGGCTCAAACTCACGATGCGCGAGATCATGACCTTAGCTGAAATCCTGACGCTTAACTGACTGAGCCACCCAGGCTCCCCTGGGTTTCATTAATTTCTTATTTCAGTTTGAGGAAGAAGATGCAACCCAAGCATGCTGGTGTGGCAATTCACTAAACACTTGTGAAAGTTGTTAAAATGTATTTTATTTCAGTTTTAATTTGGTATGGAATAATATTTTAATGCAATAAAAATTATGGCCCCGTTGCCATGATTCTGATATTGTGAAATTATGCATAGAGCTGAGTTTGAATTATTATGTAGCATAGCTGTGATACTCCTTTCTATGCATACTGGGTAATCTTGGTCTTGGATTTGGAATGGTGTAAAACTGAACAGTCCCAACCAAACCCCTCCTTTAAACCTAACCCTCACCTTCACCCAAAAAGCAAAAACGACTTGAAAACATTCAAGACTACAACAACAAAAACCAACACAACCCTAGATATTAAAATTATAACTTAACCTAATCTAAGAGTCTGAGAGGAGCCTAACCAACTAATAGCATGACCATAAGAGTAAAGGTAAGAATTATGGTGAAGAAGTATATATTATTTATATATAAATGCATATAAACATATATGCATATATATGCAAATGTATGCATGTGCAAGTTTATATGCATTTACATATAAACGCAGCATTTTGAGGGGCACCTGGTGACAGTCCCTTGAGCCTCTGACTGACTCAGGTCATGATCTCATGGTTCGTGAGTTCACGACCCCCATCAGGCTCACTGCTGTCAGCACAGAGCCCACTTTGGATCCTCTGTCCCCCTCTCTCTCTGTCCCTACCCCACCTAGGCTCTCTCTCTCAAAAATAAATAAAACATTTGGAAAAAAAAAAAATGTGGCATTTTGAGCCCAGCCAGCAGCTTCACACAGAAATCGAAAGTCAGAAACTTGGCAAGACTGAGTATTTGTGAAAAGTGGATCTTGACAAATACCTATGAAGGAGACTGGAGAAAGCAAGCCAGTAACTAAAGTGCATTTCCATATCTTCTCCATATGTATCAATGTTCGAGCATGTCAAATAACCAAATATAAGGTAAGTCTTACCATGTGGGAGTATGTCACAAGTAAGATCCAAGTGTGTGTTTAAACACAAATACTTCATAAGTCCGGATTGAAGAAGAGGGCTCTGGGGCATCTGGGCGGCTCAGTCGGTTAAGTGTCCAACTCTTGATTTCAGCTCAGGTCATGATCTCACAGTTTGTGAGATGGATCCCCGAGTGGGCTTCTGCACTGACAGTGTGGAACCTGCTTGGGATTCTTTTTCTCTCCCCACCCCTTGCCCCTCCTCTACTTGCATCTTTCTCTCTCTCTCAAAATAAATAAACATAAGAAATAAAAAAAAATAAATAAAAATTTAAAAAAAGAAGAAGAAGAAGAGTGTTCTAACAACAACCAGAAAGCAAAGGACAGGGTTTGTCACAAAGCAATCGTTGCTGCTGCTGATAAACACCCAATACATAGGCATACTTGCTATAGATTGCATAAAGGAAAAATCAAATAATAAGAATGTTTACAACAAGCAAGATGATAAGTTTCTCAAATTCCACATGAGTGAAAACATGATATTTGTCTTTCTCTGACTTATTTCACTTAGTATCACACTCTCCAATTCCATCCACGTTGCTACAAATGGCCAGATTTCATCCTTTCTCATTGCCACGTAGTATTCCATTGTGTATGTAAACCACGATTTCTTTATTCCTTCATCAGTTGATGGGCATGTGGGCTCGTTCCATATTTTGGCTCTCGTTGATAGCACTGCTATAAACATTGGGGTGCATATGCCCTAATGCATCAGCAGTCCTGTATCCCTTGGGTAAATTCCTAGCAATGTTATTGTTGGGTCATAAGATAGTTCTATTTTTAATTTTTTGAGGAACCTTCACACTGTTTTCCAGAGCGGCTGCATCAGTTTGCATTCCTGCCAACAGTGCAAGAGGGTTCCCGTTTCTCCACATCCTCTCCAGCATCTATAGTCTCCTGATTTGTTCATTTTAGCCACTCTAACCAGCATAAGGTGGTATCTGAGTGTGGTTTTGATTTGTATTTCCCTGATGAGGACTGACGTTGAGCATCTTTTCATGTGCCTGTTGGCCATCTGGATGTCTTCTTTAGAAAAGTGTCTATTCATGTCTTCTGCCCATTTCTTCACTGGATTATTTATTTATTTATTTTTTTTTTGGGTGGGGTGTTGTTTGGTCAGTTCTTCATAGATTTTGGATACTAACCTTTTATCCAGTATGTCATTTGCAAATATCTTCCCCTTTCTGTCAGTTGCCTTTTAGTTTTGTTGATTATTTCCTTTGCTGTGTAGAAGCAGCAAACATTTTCTGTTGAAAACCATGGGGGGAGGGAAAGAAGAAAAAATAGTTACAGGAAGGGAGAAAACCATAAGAGACTCTTAAATGCAGAACAAACTGAGCTTTGACGTTGGTGGGGACGTGGAGGGACAGGGAAAATGAGTGATGGGCATTGAGAGGGCACTTATTGGGATGAGCACTGGGTGTTGTATGTAACTGATGAATTATGGGAATCTACTCCTGAAACCAAGAGCACACTGTGCACACTGTAGGTTGGCTCACTTCACCATAAATTATATATAAATAAATAAACAGACAAACAAACAAGAGGGTTTCTAAAACACAGGAGAAATCCAAATTGCATCCGGGAGAGTCAGAATGGAAAAGCTAGCTCTGATTGTTTCCTAGAAAACAACGAGAATAAAATTTACAAAGTGTGAAAGTATGTGCAACAGGAGACAAGATAAACCACCTATAAAAGCAGAACTAGGAGGTGAAAAAAGGGCTAGACAAACCCATGATTACACAGACATACCTGTCCACTGTGCTCACAGATAAGGCTTTTTTTACAAATGGAAGGTTTGGGGCACCCCTGTGTCGAGCAAGTCTTCTGGTGCCATTTTTTCTTTTTCATTCCTTTTTTTTTTTTTTCTGGTGTCATTTTTTTGTTGTTGTTGTTTTTTCAATAGAGTTTGCTCACTTTGTCACACTTTGGTAGTTCTCACAATATTTCAAACTTTTTCATTACTATTATATTTATTATGATCGTCTGTGATCGGTGATTATAACTCACTGAAAGCTCCAATGATTGTTAGCAATTTTTAGCGACATAGTTAATTAAGGTGTGTCCATTTTTTACACACAACCCGATTGCATACCTAACAGACCACTGCATAGTGCAAACAACTTCTATATGTGCTTGGAAACCAAAAGAAAATTATTTTGACTCATTTTATTGCAAAATTTGCGTTATTGCAAATAACGGTCGGGAAACAAAACCTGCAATATGTCTGAGGTATGCCTGTATTACATACAATAACTTCACTGAAATAGAAAATGCAGTAATAAACCTAAAATTCTAATTGGAAACTGAATAAAAATTCAGGAAAGACAAGATGAAATACAATCAACACAGTCAAAAACACACTCTTGAATTTCCTATCAGAATGAGAATAGAAGAAAGAAAGAAAGAAAGAAAGAAAGAAAGAAAGAAAGAAAGAAAGAAGAAAGAAAGAAAGAAAGAAAGAAAGAAAGAAAAAGAAAGAAAGAAAGAAATTGAAGTTGACAATGTTGAACTTCACCTGAGCCTAGTTAAGAAATCCCATAACCTTTTGTATCCTAGGGAATGGCTCACAGCAAAGAAAAATCCTTCCTCTTACTACTTAGGTAATACTCTTTGCTTATCTAGGATGAAACCAGACACAGATCCTCCAAATTCCCCCCTTTTTTAGCCCATAAATGACTAGCTGAATGGTTTGTCTCCACCAATGTGGACAAAATGCCTGCTAATGTGACTTGATCATGCTTTTTAGTCAGGGTTTACCCCTCCCCAGGTTCCTGGACTTTGACACCTTGCCCTCCCCCCTAGCTTAAGCAGCACAGAAAGAAAAATTTCCTCTCCTTAAGGACCCCTCGCGAGAATCAACTGATAGAAGGGGAATAATTCCCTGATCCCCTTACCTATCCCAGAGCCTGCTCAGCCACACCCCACATCCAGTTCTTTCCAGCCTTGTTTACTCCATCCTATGAAAGAAAATCCTTTCTTCTTGACCTTTGAGACAGTTCCAGTCTGACAGTTGGAGGGCTCTCTCTAATGTTACATCCCTCTTCCCATTACAAGAGTCTTCTTATCTGAGTCCGGATGTGTTGAATAAAAGGTCTTCTTATCTAAATCCAGATGTGTTGTTGTTGTTGTTGTTGTTGTTGACAAAGTTAAGGGAGAGAAAGGAAAATTCAACCTAAGCATTTTAGGCACTGCTAAGTGGAGTGTTAAATTGTTGCAGGATTTTTATTTTTATTTTTTTATTTTTTATTTTATTTTATTTTTTTAGCCACAATACCTGGACTCATTGTCTCTCAGCTTCTAAGAACAAACAGGTGCACACAAAATGAGCAGCAGGCAAAAGGTTATCAGAATATAAGATTAGAAAGGAAGAATAGTAGGAAAGCTCTCTTTACAGAGAGGGGACATTCAAAAGAGAATGCTGGAAGACTATAGGCAAGGGTCCTTGTTTAATAAGGTTCTGGTTGGCCCTCCCCCTCCCCTTCCCTTCCCCCTTGTTCCTTCTCAGGTTCTACCCTTATTGTCTGGATAGCTCCAGGTGCTGCGTTGTCCCTTCCTGATTGGCTCCTTTCCATTGTATGAGGGGTGTTCTATGACCATACTTAGGTCTTATTTGGTCAAATTCTTGAGGGAGGCTTGAGAGGGAGTAGGTGGGGTCTGTTACATTCTTAAGAGGAACCTTATGCCTGAGGGGGTTTGCTGTGCTCAGACATTCCCCGCAGTGTTCCAAAATCTGTGTTTTTCCCCACCCAGGGACCGCAGACTCTAATCTTTCCCTCCAGGCCTACTGAATTCTATCTCTTCCTGTCCTACTGGCTGCCCAAGGACAAAGGAAAGGACACAAAACAAATGGCTAAACTAATAGAGTCTCCATCAGTTTACAAATATCTTAGTAAATTACAAGAAAAAGACAATCTTGTCAACAGCCTAAAGTCCAGGAACTCCCTACTGTCTTAATGTTTTACTTGAGGGAAAACAACCTTAGCCTGACAACAGCTAGTCCTCCAGTGATCTGTGAGTCTTTAGCGGGTAGAAATCCCTTTAAGAAACCTCCTCTTGACTTTACCTCCCCCAACTCCCTAGCATATAAGCAGTCACTCTTCAGAAGCCCAGTGCAGCTCTTTCTGCCCACGGGTCCTGTTTCCATGCTGTTATAAAATTACTTTTTTTTTTTTTTTTTTTTTTACCAAAGACATCTCAAGAAATCTTTCTTGGTCATTGGCTCTGGACCCCCATCACTCCAAAACCCTAACAGTATCACTCCTTTGTTCAAGACTCTCCAATGATCCCTTTTACTCACTGAATAAAATCCAAAGCCCTTACCAAGATCTGCATTGGACCCTCTACCACCCCTACATTCTCCCTGAAGACAGGGTTCCTTCTGCCTCTCAAACCCACTAGGTTTATCCTTGCCTCAAGGTCCTTGCACTCTCAGTGTCAACATTGCATGAATTCCACATACAGTAACTTTTCAGTTTTCAAAATCCTGATGTGTCGTATGAAGATTTTGTATTTTTCATAGTTAATGGTACACTTGAAAACAATATAGATAAGTGGAAAGCTCTTATTTTTAATAATTTTAATGCGTTGGTGAGTTAGTGGAATATTATGCTTTTTTTTTCTTCTACAAAAGTATACTATATTGAAAAATACTGAGTTGGGGGTTTTTGTTTGTTTATTTCTTTTTGTTTATTTTGGTTTTGAGAGAGAGAGAGAGAGAGAGAGAGAGAGAGCAAGCAGGGCAGGGACAAAAAAAGAAAGGGGGAATCTCAAGCAGGTTCCACCAGTAGAGACCTCCACGGGAGTCTCCCTCTCAGGACCCTGAGATCATGACTTAAGCTGAAATCAAGAGTTGGACGCTTAACCGACTGAGCCACCCAGGCATCCCTGTAAATCTTTAAGAGAAGCTTTGTTATTATCTATGTATAAAGAAGTAACAAAGTAAACACCCCAAACAAAACAACAGCAAAGAACAAGCAAATCAGATTCTTTTTCTAAATGAATTCTAACTCTTTTGAGCATCCTTAAGATAATATGAAACATGTATTTGGATGGGAAAAACATGATTTTTCTTCTAGTAACAGGTAACCTTGTCATAGAAGAGAGCAAGTCACACAATATAATTTTAAAAATAGTAGAAATAGTAATTACTGAGAAGTCAAAAGTAATTCCCTTCCAAGAACTACCAGGTAATGTTGAAAATCACACTGTTGTGGAGTGTCTACTATCTGCAGGTGGGCGACATCTAAACCAGGACAGATGCCTGGGTAATAGGTTAGAATGTCAGCTCCCAGAAGTGAAAGTCATCAAATAAAATCCCTGAAGAAGAGAATAGAGAAGAGAGAAATCTCCAAGTTGCAAACTTATAGTGAGGTCGACTGGAATATCTTTTACCTATAATTAAGTTGTAACCTTAAAACTAACTTTTAAGATAAGAAACAGGGAACTTCCAGCACTTAATTATGCCCTAAGCTTAATTTAAGCAATAATGCAGGTGCATTAAGTCTAAGACACAATATTATCACTGCATTTAATACAAAATCGGGTCTTCTGTGATCATCATTATTTCTCACATTCCAAAAAAGTTTTATACATTTAAACATTTTTAAGTTCACCCAAAGAATGTGTAAGAAGATAACACCAATAGCTTGTTCTGGAAATAAAGAGGCATTTTCTTCCTCTAAGTCATTTCTTGGTACAGATTCTATTTACAACAAAAAATTAGAAAACGGGATTTTTACATATTGCTTGACTCTCTTTCCATAAATATGGATGGAATTCTCTACTGTGCATAAAGTAACAATTTACTTGTGTGTTCAAAAATATTTTCCCAAAACATCTTATGAAAATGTATTTTGTATTACAACAGCAAAGTACACAAAGGTGAATGTTGAAGAGAAATTACTACCATAATTTCAACCATGTTAGACAACTTTGGAGACTGTAATTGTAGAGTAAATTGTCTTCTTCAAAGCAGGCTGGATGGGAATGAAATAAATTTTTTTTTTTAATTTATTCACTTATTTTGAGAGGGAGACAGAGACAGAGACAGAGCACAAGGGAAACAGAATCAGAAGCAGTCTCCAGGCTCTGAGCGGTCAGCACAGAGCTCGATGTGGGGCTTGAAGCGAGGAACTGTGAGATCATGACCTGAGTGGAAGTTGGATGTTTAACTGACTGAGCCACCCAGGCACCCCATGAAAGAAATAAAAAATAAACAAACAAAAAAACCAAATTGCCCCAGGCTCAAAGGGGCTGTATCTTCAGAAGCCACAAATACCAGTTGACATCATTAAAGAGCCCCCAGGCTTTGCAGCAACTATGCCCCGAGGGCTCTGTGATCCAGACATGGGGAGGAGTCCTTCCCACTATCCATATGATAAATGGAAACTCTGAAAACATGTTATATAAAGTATGTGTGCAGAATAGCCTCTGTACTAGCTTGAATAATTTCCAGCAGATTTTTAATTCCTTTTAATTCTTCCCACCAACAAACCTCTGGACCAAACTGAATACTTTTTTATACTGCAATCTAGAAGAAAAGTGAACGGTACTTTAATTGATTACTTTAAACCAGGAGGATTTGATCCGACCTCCTGCTACCTACTATCATTTTACCTGGACAATTCCCTGGTCCTGAATATGACTGATGGAGCCAGAGGATGTGATGATTCTTTATGGGCTTTGGGTCAATACTAAAAGTCTTTTTTCTTTTCTCAGGAAAACAAGTAAACAAACAACAACAACAAAAAGAACAACAAATAATAATAAAAAAAACATAGACAAATAGAATTTGGTCTCATGATGCCATAAAAACGGGGCAAATATAATGCCACTTGTGATTGGTTACCACCACCAGTCATGGCTTGGTGTCTACCTTCTATTACTTGTCTCAACATACGCCAGTTTTTGCTCCTTTGTCATGTCTATCTTTACTTGAAACATTGCCTCCAAAGCAGCAAGTCATCTTTCACTGACTTCCTTTCTCCTAAGATCCAGTCAGAGGCAATGGAGAAAGGACAGCTACTCAGTATTATATCTCCAGATCACCTGACTTGGGAAGAGAGATTGTTTATGCTAATATTAAAAAAAAAAAAATCAAGGCTGTCCTCTAGTTTGGTTTTGTGATTCAAAAATAATCAATATCTCACCTAAACTTGTTATGACATTTGTATCTCTTCTTCCAAGAGGGGGAAAATCACAACAGTATTATGCAGGGAAATGGTGACACTTCAGCTGGCAACTATTTTATCTTTATCATCCTTAGCCTGACTTTTGTTTTCTGATACTCTTAGAGAAAAAATTTAAAAATACATAAAAAGTAGCTTTCTAGAGATATCTTCTATATCAAAACCATTTTAGAATAGCTTTCTTAGGAAAGTACTGCATATTCAGTATGGAAGTAAAGAAAATGCAAGAAAAAATACAATCCCATTAGCTGGAGATGATACCTATAAATACAGCTTCAGCATCCCTGGTCTTACAAAGATCCCCAAAACTGCCCTATATATATAGAACACTAGGCTATTCCCCCAGTGCCTTGACCATTTATTTACTGCTTTATTTTATATTATTTTATTTTAATTTGTTTCGATTTTTTTTTTTTTTTTGAGAGACAGAGAAAGACACAGTGTGAGTAGGGAAGGGGCAGAGAGAGGGAGACACAGAATTCAAAGCAGGCTCCAGGCTCCGAGGTGTCAGCCCAGAGCCCGACGCGGGGCTCAAACCCATGATCATGACCTGGGCCAAAGTCGGACGCCCAACCAACTGAGCCACCCAGGTGCCCCTATTTACTGTTTTAAAAATACAAGGGGTGCCCAGTTGCCTCCGTTGGTTAAGTGGCTGACTCTTTGTTTCAGCGCAGGTCTTGATCTCATGGTTCATGAGTTTGAGCCCTCCATCAGAATCCGCCGACAGCACAGAGCCTGCTTGGGATTCTCTCTCTCCTTCTTTCTCTGTCACACCCCTGCCTGTGTGTGCTCTCTCTCTCTCAAAGTAAATAAATAAACATTAAAAAAAAAAAAAACACACAAATTGATGGTTACCAGAGAGGAAACGGGTGGGGAGGTCGGTGAAATTGGTGATGGGGAGTAAGGAGGGCACTTGCTGTGGTGAGCAGCACGTTTTACACGGAAGTGTTGACTCACTATATTGTACACCTGAAACCAGTATATTACACTGTTCATTCACCACCTGGAGTTTAAAAAGTGAAGAAATAAACAAAATTTAGGGCGCTCTTGTTTTGAAGATATCTAAGATAAGGAAGAGGTTTCAACCACTTTATCCACCAAGAAATGAATAAAATACGTTTACTTAAAACGTTGTTACCGTCACACTTTTCCAAATTACTTCAAGGATGACATCTCAAGACTTTTAATGTAAAACAAAGCAATCAGTGTATAGTTTGATACGAGCCATCTTCTCCAAACCCGTAACATTGATAGGTTAAACATAAAAAGAAAACAAAAATGCTGGTTCGTGTATAAGACAATGCTCCTATGTACCCTAGGCAAGAGGGGTAAAGAGAGCTAAAGCAACGGCCTGTGGACGTCTGGGACAGGAATCAGCAGTGGACCTCAGAGTCAAGATCCATAGAACAGGACTAACAGTGGCTCACACAACATGGGAAAATGGAAAATTGAGCTGGTCTCCTGGGATAAAGATCCCTCAGAAAAGAAAGGGGAAAAAATGGGGGGGGGGTAGTATTTCTTCAGGAGAAATCTCTGACCTAAAGATTCAGGATTAAGACTTACTATCAAATGCACCTGTATGATAAACCACTGTTATCAGAGTAAAAATCAAGCGGGTATAAAAGAGACCACTAGGTAGAGTGGCCTATATAAGTTAAAAATACATTTGTTTCCAATTAATCTGTGCTGACTAAAGAGTTTCACCGTCTAATGTCACCCAGGGTCCAAAATGGCAGGTGCGTTTGACCATCCCAAGTCTGTGGCTTATAGCTCTGGGTCCAGGGTGGCAACAACGGTGGCATTCATTTCCCAGCTAGTGGGAGAAAAGCGAAAGCAACAACAACAACAACAAAAATCCCCCACAAAACTTTAGAGTAAAATTCTATTTAAGACATCAGGGGAGAAAAACTTTTCCTTTACCCTCTTATGTTATCTAAGTTGGGCTGTGTGAATTAACTTTACCAAAAAAAAAAAAATGGCAGAAAGGAATACAGATTGATTTATATTTTGATATGTAAAGGAGTTCACAGAAGAGATGTGAAATTCAAAGGTTACAGATGTGATTCAAAGTTTTTCCTTTTAAAAAAGGAAAGAGGTTTGGGCTTCAAAGAAAGATAAAGGGTGAGGAAGTACCTAGGAAATACATAGGGAAACTAACAGAAGATTTAAATTGTTTTAGTAAAGTTTGTTTATACAGACTCATCATCTTCAGTGATAAGGACTGATGTTCTCATCCTGGTATAGGAGATTGGGGAAATGCATGGTTCCCTCACAAAGGGAAATTTATGCCTTGCTTTTAGGCAGATAAGGGGAAGGAAGAGGAATCTTCCTGTATCTTTTGATTCTTAACTGCCTTCAGCTCAAAATAATATTTAGCATATTTTGGCATAGCGTGTATGATCCACTTCAAAGAAACAGGCCAGAATGTTTTAACTCACGTTGCATTTCCCCTAACTTATTCAGGCACTCACTGGTAGCGAACGAGAATGTTGTAAAATTTAGTATCTGGCTGGGCTGCCATGGGTCCAGCTACGAGTGTGTAGGGTGAACATGTGGGGGTTGTTCCATTTCCAAGAGGATGAGTGAGAACACGGGCAGTGGTCTTCACTGCAATCTGTTATTCCAGTCATCCAAAATCTCATTCCTTCACACGCTCACCCTTACCCAAGGCCTGGCTGTGCAGTGCTGCAGAAGAAAGGGGGCGGTGGAAACCATAATCTACTTTTTTAGGGATTCAGGAGTGGGTGGCAAGGAAAAGATACTTCAGCTTGAAAAAAAATGCTGTCCTTTGTCATGCTAGTGAATGCTTATTAAAACAGTCACTCTAACAATTTGGAAGACAGATCCTGTTACCAAGAGCCTCAAGCTGTAGAGAAATGGATCTAGAAGAGGAGAATGCTTGAGCATGTTGGGTACTCCTTTGCTGCTTTGAGCAACATACTATGAGTGAGATCTACCTGGGCAAGGAGTGGCCAGTTTGACAACTGGTGATTGAAGGGACTTCTGAGAAGGGCAGCTCATCTCTCTGGTGGCCCCAAATGTAAACCGTCTAAGGAGCCGCTGAGATGAGGCCCCACCCAATTAGAAGAGTCAGTACCCCAGACAACAGAAAATAGGACCTTCTCGCAGTCTTGCCCAAAGCTCTCCCTTCCTTTAAGACGAGGAGAACCAGTCTAAATGCAAAGATTAGCCCTTCACTCCCAACCTGCCCTTTCAGAGTGTCCCAACATTAACAAATTAAGGGAAGGAAATTAGCCACTAGCAAATCAAGGGAAGGAAAGGTGGGTTAGGCACAGAAGCCAGTTAGTAGAAAAAGAGGTTGGTAAGTTAAGGGTCAAAACAGAGAGTGAAATTTGAGTGTTGTTATTTTTGTTGTCATGGCATTACTCAGAAATAGAATTTCAGTAATATTTTGAAAGAACTGTATGGCACAAGAAAAGAATGCTTGGCCTAAATAAGCCACTCACAGGCTCCCAAACTGGATGAGCAAAAAGAGGGCATCTCCCGAAATGCACTCTGTAGACAGAGGGCTCTGGATAGGGTTGGATAATGGTGACTCTTAGAAATGTAGACACCCATAGACAATTGGTTGGGTCCCACTGTTCTCTCAGCTCCCAGGTAGGGGAGCTTCTGATATCCCTTGAGGACAGCTACAGATAATCATGCCCCTCCAACCTTACTCTTTACCAACAGGGGGGAGAAGGTGGTCTCTGCCTCAGTTTTGTGTCTAATCTCATATGCATTCACCGGATTGATGTGTCTTTATTTATTTATTTATTTATTTATTTATTTATTTATTATTTTAATTTTTAAGATAGAGAGATCGTGTGGGGGGGGGAGAGAGATGGAGAGATGGAGAGAGAGAGAGAGAGAGAGAGAGAGAATCTCAGACAGGCTCTACATCAGCACAAAGCCCCATACAGGGCTTGATCCCACAACCCTGGGACCAGGACCTGAGCTCAAATCAAGAATCAGTCAGTCGCTCAACCAAATAAACCACCTAGATGTCCCTGATGAGACCTAATTTAGATCTAAAAGGTTATGCTAGATGGTTAAACAGTAAAGTGATATTTACAAAATGAGAAAATAACATTACTTTAAATTGTTGGAAAAAAAGATAAGAGAGTATTTTGTGAGTGCAGCTCAGGGAATACCTTCTTAAACATGATGCAAAAAGTAAACGAAATAAAATAAAAATTTGATATGTTTGACTACATTAATATTTAATGCCTATGCTACACAAAGAGCCCACAAGCAGATACAAGTTAAGCAGAATATGTGCAAAAAATAAATAGACAATGCATTTGTATTCAGAAAATTGAATAGGTATGAATCCTTAAAAATAAATAGAGTCAACCAGAGAGAAAAATGGGCATTGATCAATAATCCAGTTAAGAAAGCAGAAACTCAAAGGGCTACTGAAGAACTGAAAAGTTTGTCAACCCTAACAGCAAGCATGAAATTAAAAATAAACAATGGAATATAATAAGCAATATTTTAGAAGTCTGATTAATATTAAAATAGTGAAAAGAGAAGGAAATATAACATTTCTTTTTTTTATTTTTTTTTAACATTTATTCATTTTTGAGAGACAGAGAGAGACAGAGCATGAGTGGGGAAGGGGCAGAGAGAGAGGGAGACACAGAATCCGAAGCAGGCTCCAGGCTCTGAGCTGTCAGCACAGAGCCCAACGCGAGGCTCGAACTCACAAACTATGAGATCATGACCTGAGCCAAAGTCAGACGCTCAACCTACTGAGCCACCCAGGCACCCCTAGATAAAATTTCTGATATGCATAACAACTCCACTTCTAGTCATATAACCAAAGAATCCATGGCCATGAGCATGAAAGAGACAAGTTGAAGACTATTCATGCCAACATTATGTGTAAAACAGAAAAATGAGAAAAAAATCACCCCTTCATGAGTGGTTGGGTAAATAATTTGAGCCATGCTTCTAAAATGGAGTTGCATGTAGCAGTTAAAATAAACCAAGCTACCTGTACAACACGTGTCAATCTCAAAAACATAATGATCAGTTAATAATATGAACTGCATGATACCATCTTTATAAAGTAACACAAGAACGGTACATATTATACCTATGGAGTAATATTGTGAAGATATATAAATAGAGAATACCATTTTTCTTTGAAAGGAAGGCACGGTATACCCAGGTCTCTGTATTTGTGATATTTCTATTTTTCAAAAAATAAATAAGGCAAATGTTAATGTTAATAAACTAGGCGACGGGAGTACAAAGATTTCCCAATGTCCATAAGATGTAAATACTGCCTAATGAAAACAGTAATAATAATACTGATTATTCAAGGAAGTCAGATCCTGGAACCCCCAATCCATAAAACGTGGAATACCTCCTTGACTTTGTACCTTGGGAACTTCATAGAAGTCTCAGCCACACTGGGATGTTTCTCTACTCGTTACAGTACGTGCCAAGGATAATTGGTTTGACTCTACAAAAGAAAAGCTAAATATAAGAATTCATATAGCTAAAGTACCACATATGTTCAATTGCTACACATTTTTATGCTTTTATTATGATTTTTTTAATGTTTAGTTATTTTTAGGGGGAGAGAGAGAGCGCGCGCATGTGCACACACATGACTGGGGAGGGGCAGAGAGAGAGATAAGGAGAGAGAAAAGACCAAGTAGGCTCCACTCTGTCAGCACAGGAGCCTGACATAGGGCTCAATCTTGGTCTCAAAAACCCATGAGATCATGACCTGAGCCGAAATCAAGAGTGGGATGCTCAACGGACTGAGCCACCCAGCTGCCCCAATCACTACATAATTTTAAAATTGAGTAGATTAAAAATAAATAAATGAATTAAATTAAAATCAATTAAAATTAAATGAAACTGAGTAGGTGCTAGATATAATGTCTCTTTTTCTTTTCATAAATTTATAACTGACACCAATCCTTTTGTATCTAATTTATTACATTTTAACCATGAGACATAATCATCAATTGTTGAATTAAAAATATGAATTTTTGTGAAGGCATTACCTCTGGGTTATGGAAATTCTATTCTGGAGTTCAGTCTCATTTCCTTGTTGGTGGAGAAGAGTCAAACACAGGTTGTAAAACAGAGCAGACAGAAGCAAAGCAAAGCAAGTCCTAACCTCTGGCCCTTCTGGTTCTACAGGTGCATTTTTCTGGTGTGGTGACCTGTGTGGGTGCCCACCCATTATTCTCACTGTTCCAAGGCCATTGTCCTTGTCATGCAGGTGCAGAGAAAAGATGCACTTTACTCAAGGGCATGTCATCACACAGTCTTTTTCCTTGTATATGAAACATCATTTGGAAACATTGAGTTCCCAGTAAGAAGTTATTTTTGAAACGAACAAACA
Organism: Felis catus; assembly: GCF_018350175.1. NCBI lineage: Eukaryota > Metazoa > Chordata > Mammalia > Carnivora > Felidae > Felis > Felis catus. The sequence goes on along the minus strand of NC_058369.1, from coordinate 68,420,946 downwards.
AACAAACAAAAAAAAACAAACAACAATTCGAAAATCTAAACTATTGGGGTGCCTGGGTGGCTCAGTCGGTCAAGCATCCGACTTTGGCTCAGGTCACGATCTCACAGTTCGTGGGTTCAAGCCCCGCGTCGGGCTCAGTGCTGACAGCTCAAAGGCTGGAGCCTGCTTCAGACTCTGTGTCTCCCTCTCTCTCTGCCTCTCTCTCTCTCTCTCTCTCTCAAAAATAAATAAAACATTAAAAAATTAAAAGAAAAGAAAATCTAAACAATTGAGCAGCATATCATATAGTATGTACCTGAACAGTATGTGTCTGTATTGGGTAATAATGCATAGAAAGCTAGTGAATATATCTGAAACCATAGATACATATAAATATGTATAATATGAAATAATTTTTAGATATGACCATTCAGTCTGAATGAAATGACCATTTTATTCTCTATAATTACAGAGGGGACTGCAACAGTACTCTCCACTGTGGTCATCACTGCTGAACAATTAACCTTGACCTTCATTAAGGCCTCTGCTCTGCTGGCAATATTTACAACTATTGAAGTGAGTCATTTTCTTGCTGATATAACAATTTCATGGGCAGTAGTAGTACCCCAAATGGGAGAACATTAAGACTCACTTGCAGAGGCTTTATTTGTCTTCAAGTGAATCCATTATGGAGAGAATTTAATCCCTTACTGACTCTAGAATTGCAAGGCATAGTACTTATGCAATGGAATTATGCTAAACTACTAATTATCTGTTGTACATTTAAAACTTAAACAATTTCATTTTCCATAATCACTTTTTTCCCCCCATTTCAGTTTTATTTAACTAAATTCACTTGTTAAAATGACATTACAAAGAAATCTTTGGGGGAAAGAATTAAAGTTCGATTTATATAAAAACAATTATAATAATTTACTACTAATCTTTTCTGATATATTGTGCTTATTCACAATAGAAAATTCCCTATTTATATTATAAAGAAATGCATTAATTTTCAGAGTGGATATGAAGTTACCGAATTTAGGACGGTCATATTTTCCCAGGTTTATTATTCACTGGTGTCAAGTTGAAAAATATTTTTTAGAAACTTCTACTAAAGCATTTTCTGTCATCACTTATTGCATTACTGTTCAAATATGTTATTAATTTTCTCAAAATGAAGGGAGAATTATGGCTTTAGCATTTACTTTATGGATTATAGTGTTCATGTTTTAGATAGAAAATTGTTTCTAATCTTGCCTTATGTGTATACATCCAATTGTTCCTGCCATGTGAAGTTGGTATCCAAATTCCAGACTTCTGAAGACTAATTCCATATTATTAGGCAGCTGAGAAGAGAAAGATTTAAAACTACTGGGTACATTTGGAGTGATCACTTAAATGTCTAAGAATTCCTTTTATCAGCTACGGAGATCCAGGAAACTTGTGGTGACATAGTCACTATGGTTTAACAGAAAACACATTTTAATTTTGTGTTAAATAAAATTGTTTTCTTTTCACTAATTATGATGGAAAATCCTATCACTTGATAACTGCCATCTGTAAAATATTGACTGTGTCTCCATGCCTTCATGTACATAGATATATTGTCTCTGTTAATTAAACCATAAGTTAAGTATCATTAAGTGCATTTTTCAAATGAAGTCTTGAACAGGAAGAAAGTGGAAATGACTGCAGGCCAGAGGTGGCAAACGGCTAGAGCCATGAGCACTGTCTTTGTTTATTTGCCCACTCTGTGTGTGTTCCTTCCTTACCATCACACTGAGCGCAGGACCAAGGTCAGTCCTAACCAAGGGTAGCCACAAATCTTACATGGGTCCTCTCTTTCCCAACGTAGTTAAGCAGATAGAGTATGGCTCTCGTGAGGACTTCAAAGGCAATTTAGGATCCAAGGGAAATCTTGTGTGTACTTGAACAGTCATTAAAGGAGTAGAAATATAGGCCTACAATCCTTTGTCTGCAACACTTGGGACCGGGTATATTATGTTTCTAACTTTAAAAAATCATAATGTTTCAACTGTTAGAAACATAATAAGCATTTCTTGTGGGGATCAGTACAAGGAAACTCTAATCAGACATCAATATTTTTGCAGACAGGTACATGAATCTTCATGCTAAGTAAGATAAATCTTATAGATAGCCTCTTTGTTTCATTGTAAATAAAGTTTATCTACCAAATAAGTTGTTTACAAACCTTCACAGTCTTTTTTTTTTTTTTTTTTTAACTAGGCTGCACGCCCATTGTGAGGCTTGAACTCACACAATCCTGAGATTAGTAGTTGCCTGCCTGCTCTACCGACCCAGCCAGTCATGTGCCCCACACTGTCTTCTTTGTAAGTTGCAGAATTGTGGGCAAGAGAGAGAGTTGCTGCTTTAAGTCAGGATTGTGTGGCAGCAGGAACGTTGACTGATTTACCTGTCCATTCGTCTCTCCTACTCTCAGTGCTTAGGGCACATCTTGATTTTCTCCTTTTGGCCAGACCTAACATGTTGTTGCCTAGATAGTTCTAAGTAAACAAAGGAAAGCAAAAAATAATACTTCTTGAATCCTCAACTGGTGTTTTATAAACGAACATGTCTTCAAAATGGTTTATAATTATAACTTATTATATATATATATATAAATATTTTATAATGACTATTGTAATAATGACGTTTGGTTGAAACTGTGTGTATAAGAACAACTATTTGATGAAGATTCTCATTAACCATCATCTCTGTAGACCTACATTGAGATTATTCACAGATACTCAATGTATCTGATAATTTATGGAAGGTAATTAGATCACTGATAGAATCTAAATTTTCTGCCATGAAAATGTACATTTTTTTTCCTTTTTTTTTTTTTTTTGGTCTTATTGGCTCATGCTTTGAAAGAGTCATTTCTCCAACTTGAATTATGTCCTCATCATACTTTTCTATTTTGTTCTAAATCACTGGTACATAAGGCAATAGGAAAATTTGGTAAAAACAAACAAACAAAGTATATATATATATATATATATATATATATATATATATATATATACATATATAGATATATGTAGATACATGTATATATATCCATATATATATGTAGATACATGTATCTACATATATCTATATACACACACATATATATATATATATATATATATATATATTATGTGTACTCTAGTCACATATATTAGCATTGCTATACCAATGTCTAACAATGTCTGTGGTATCACACGATAAGATTCTGAATTTTTTGACATTGACTCATATTGAAACCTTTCATTTATTATTATTATTGCTTTTCCCCCTGGCCCTGCATGCCCGCCCCCATACATTCTGGGAATGAGGGATTGAATTTTATTTATTATTTTTAAGTAGGCTCCACACTCAACGTTGGGCTTGAACTCATGACCTGAGATCAAGATCACCTCATGACTGAGACAGCCAGGCACCCCATACTGAAAGCTTTTAAATAGCAGTTATTGTTTCTGTACACAAGGATGATGTGGCATAATGTAATTATCCCAGAATAAAATAAAATAGAAAAAATCTTCTCAGACTTAGGATTCAGGTTGGTCTTTGTGGGTTTTACAATTAACTCTTTCTCATTAAAAAAAAAATTATTTATTTTGAGAAAGAGAGAATGCACATGTACTTGTGAGACCAGGGGAAGAGCACAGAGAGGGGGGGAGAGAGAATCTCAAGCAGGCTTAGCACCGTCAGCACAGAGCCCGACGGGGGCTTGATCCCATGACCCTGGGATCATGACCTGGGCTGAAATCAAGAGTTGGATGCTCAACCGACTGAGCCACACAGGAGTCCCAAATCCTTCTCATTTTAGTCACCTAAGCTGACTTATTTTCTCATTACCCTGACATTACAAAAAATGAATTTGCACTTTGCTCAATTCTATATGTTTCCAAAATATTTTACACATATACAGACACAAAATACAAGATAAATTAATTTTATTCTGTCCTAGAAGTTCTAAGCAATGCTATTATAGTCTTCACATGAGGTGGTTATCAGTAATATTTTAATTAAGCTTGATCACTGATAATACTGATAATTGAAAATATTGATAATTCTCATGAATACTGAGTGCCATAGTTCTTCAAAATTTTATAAAACATCAATGGAAAACACACATCATAGGAAGCAAAAGACTGGGGGACAGACGCACAAAGACAGAAATGCAGGTATGAACCTATAACACAATCATTTATGTGTTAAATGTACTAAATTCACTCAGTTTCATCATTGTCAATTTCTAAAACCCAAAGTCCATTAATTGCCATTGTACTGTTACTCTGACCTAAGACATTTGTATATTTAGTGGACTATAATAAATAAATACACAAATACATAAATACATAAATACATTAATACATAAATAAAAGAGGAGGGGCTGCTGAGGAGCTACAAAAAGTCAAGTTTATGTATTCCCATAGCTTCTTCTCTTTGATTTTTGCACTGGGTCTGAAAGTGAATTCCTAACATCAGATACATCCATATTCCACATCAATATAACCCAAAGGCGGTAGATTGTCGCTCTCCCATATACTGACGTTAAAATTGCAATGCTCTTTCCCTACAAACACAGCACTGTTTACACCTAGTCACACACCTCAAGATGTATTGTTTTGATGGGACAAGAATAAGTACATGAGGCCGTCCGTGTCTTCAACAGAGACCACAACAAATTTAGCCACCCGAGCTCTCTGGCTCACATAGGGATTTAACCCAGAGCCTGCTCTCATGTGCAGCAAGGTCCAATAAATGGAATGAGCCCCCATCCCAGTGAGTGACAAGGACAGAGTACTCATTAATTTAACATTCTTCTTCTCCAACTCTATCATTTCAATACCAGGCTCCATCTACAAAGAATGCATCAAACTTCATCTTCGTTGACTGCTCGATGTGAGGGGCCCATTTCCTTTCTCATATTTCTCCTTCATGATCATTTACTAACAAACATACCCACGGCTCAGGATCTTAACAGAAGAGATGACTAATGAAGTCTAAATAGTCATAAAAGGAAAATTCCCATGAACTAGATAAACACAAGAATTACAAATGTGATGAATAGGAATAAGATGCTACAGAAATTGATATTGCCAAGCGTATCATTTGAGCCACATTTCGATACTCATAACAATTACTTAGAATCAGCAACAACGCACAGCTAATCAACTACATCTGTTCATCTTCACAGCTGTTATCCCAGAAAAAAAACACCACCGTCCTCCCCACTCGACTCCAAACACGCTGTGATGGTAATGAACACCTATCCTGATGAGGAATACGGCCTAACATCTTGGAGAAAATTCAAATAGAGGTCCATTTGAAAGTCAGAGATAGGGAGTTACCAAGGAAACTAGCTGGCGAGGTAGCGAAATGGTCTAACTTTGAGCGATGTGAGTTTATTTTTGATCAGAATCAACTTTCCATTCATTGTTACTTACTCCTTTAGAATGGTGAGAAAACAAAATAAAATCGCAAGTAATAGAGGCCTGCCTCTACGTAAAATACTGAATCGTTTGTTTCACTCACTCATCATTAAGAAAATATATTTACTTTCCAGCCTCTGCTAATACTTGCAGCCGTATATACACACACATGCCCTCGTACTAAGTGGAAACAGGAAAATGCAGAGTAGTAATTAACTAGTTAAAACTATGATAAGGTGTTAAGAGAACATTTCACAGGGATAACTCACCTAATCAGGAAGTTCAAAGGTTGACTGCTTTCTTTGAAAACATATCATTTAAGCAAAATCTAAATGGAAATCTTATTAAGAGACTTGGATGGGTGTAACAGGAGAAAAGCCCTACAGGGAGAGAAGTATAGGATTGCCATTTTGAAATAAAACCATTTACAGCCTGGATAGGAATGGTCAAAAGGACTGTTGAAGGAGGACAGGCGAGGAGAGAGAGTATGCCTCACCAGTTCACTTTGTTAGGGGTTTGGGGCTTTATCCTGAGAACTATAAGCCCAAGAGTGTTTCTGAGCAGGGGAATAGCCATTATTTTAGGGACACCATTTACCGGGTGCTTACTCTGTGCCAGGCACTGTTCCAAGCAGGTTTATGCACAGCAGTGCGGTGGGTGGCTGCTATTACTAAACTTATTTTCCAAATAAGGAAATTGAGGCTCAGAACATCAAACATCTGGTAGAGGGCAGAGCACAGGTTCCAGCGCTCAAGCACTCTGCCTCCAGATCCCTCAGGCTAAACCACCAGGTCGTTCATCACATACCTCACTGCGGCCACCTATCACATTTCCGATACGATTTAGGCAATTTTCTCTCCCACCAATGTACTATCTCTTGTCGTCAGGGTCCATGTTTTTGTTTGGATCTCTGTCTTTTCTTTTTTTGCCTTCTCTGCAAGAATGCAGTAGGTTATTAACAGAAACGTGTTGATTTCTACCCAGTAGTCTAGCGCATGTTACAAGCCTGCCGGTCAACTCCTAGCTGCCCAGTTACCAGCAGTGAGACTTTGGGAAGCATAAACTCATTTTTGGCTCCATCATGTGCAATATAGAGAGAATTCCAGGTAGTGCAACCTCTCCGTAACGTATGATGGGGACTGAATGGCGTGTGCGGGTGAACGGTCCCTGGGTTGGCTCAGTTAAATGTCTATTTAATTTAGACATTGCCAGTACTATTTCTCATTGTTTTTCCTTCCTATACTTGCTTCTAATCGGGTATTCTCCCAACATATAAACTCTTATTTCTCTATTTCTTTTCAGTAATGAACAAAACAGTGCACAAGGAGGAAATGAGAAATTGCAGGTGACAGGTGCCTGGTCTCCAGATTTGCAGAACCAGAACCTTTTGATCCTGTGGCTTTACTGTCGTCCTCTAGTTTGGCTTGCTGAACTCCTGGGGCAGCCGTGTCAGGAACCACCGAGCCTGGATACATGAAAACGGAGAGAAGGTTTCTCACACGCTACTCTTTTCTGTTATCCTCATCCTGGTAGATCCATCCACCCCATTTCTGGCCCCTCTGGCATGCACAGTGTGGCTCCTCCACACCTTTGAGGATTTTGCCTTTCTCTGGCACTTAATTCCCTGCTCCTCTTGGCCTGGGTCCCAACTATTGCAAAATATATGCCCGAAACTTCCTTATCAGAACAATACTGCCTTTTCTAAGGCAACTGTGAATACCACTTGTTCTCAGAAATATAATCCTTACCATTTTTCTTTTCCAAAGACAGTAGGTGAATTTCTCCAGCACCTAAATCCTCTCTTGTTATCTTCTTTTATTTCTACTTGGCCAGGAGGACTGAAAAAGACGGCAGGGAGGCAGAGAAAATACAAAACCAGAATATTTGAATAAAAACTTGTATAAAGAACACTTCTTATTCCCAGTCGAGAAGCTGAATAGACAACTTTATAAAATACCTAACAACCTGAAGTTCCCCCGGCATCTTCTTTTTTAGTTCGCCATTATTCTGTATGATAGTCTCTTTGCCCCCAAAGACCAATTTTCCCATTTATTCGTGAGTATTCATTTTCCCTAAACTTTTGACTTTGACCCTTTCCTAATTAAAACACATGGTTATCCTTCTGGTAAGAAGTCCATATCCAAATTCTTTCTCATCAGTGGCCATAAATAACTGTTACGGGGATAACTCCTCATATCTCTGCCTTTACCCATCAACCTTATTGGAAACCTTCTTCGGTGCTTAAGACATCATCTCAAACTAAGCTTTGTCCAGAAACACATGGAACTTGTTAGAAAATACCATTTATTACTACATAGTGTATCATCACAACGACATTGCTACATAGTTTCTCATCCATTTTCCTGGAGGGAAAAATGCCACGTCATTAGATAATTTTGCAATGACAGAAATTGCTAATGGTCAGCAACAAATGCTACCTCCAGAAGAGAAGGAGCGATAACAGCTAGGTTTCCCTGTCTCTTTACAGATATTCCCTCCATAGCCACCCTTGAGAAGGAAATGAGTATCAGACTACTTGGGCGAGCGTGGCCCCGACCTTCACATTCTGATTCACAAACTTCCCAAATCCTACCATTGCGTTATTACCAGTTGAATATAGACTGCATTCGTCCATCCTACTTTAGGGCATGGGGAATGCCTTCTATCTAAGTTGAGTTCGTCACTTCATACCTTGACATAAATGGACACCGTTCAGGCAAAATTCCCCATAAAATGTTGCCAGTACTTTGTGTTTTTTTCCTTCCTTTGATCACCAAGCCACTTTAATACTGTGCTCAATTATAAATCCCATTTTACGTTACTCTGCCTGGACAGCTCCCCTTATCTCTTTCCCTTGGCTGAAATCTTGCAGCGGTGCCCATGGCAAGCCTCCAGGTGACCTTCAGGCAGGATGGGCTTAATTCCTCACTGCTCTTTGCAGACCATAATTTTCTCATCCTTGGGCCAAAACCCTTCCTTCTTCAAACTTCGGGCCACCCCTCCCTCCCTCCCTCCCTCCCTCCCTCCCTCCCTCCCTCCCTCCCTATTCCATCCCTCCCGGTCCCTCCCTCCCTATTCTCATTTCCTCTAAGCCACTAAAGTAGACATTTCTTGGACATTTCTGAACTGCCCACGTTCACTTCATCTAGATCAATAGTACGATATACGCAGGCACTTGCCTTTATATTCATACTCTATTATAGGACGTTTGTGACCACAGAAAGCTCTAACAGGAGATGCTGGGCTCACCTGTATCCATAGCTGACTGTTGTTGGGCCAACAACCTCTTCTGACCTGGAGGAGCCAGTGGAAAATTCATTTGTTTTTCTGAGACTTTGGATTTAGGGTCACACAGACTTCACGAGTGATAGAACAATAGGTTGCAAGAGTAATGGTCTATAATCACCTATGCTGAGCTCCTCAGATCTATCCTGATACCCTGTTCCCTAAAGCCTTAGTTTTAACTTTCCCCCGTATTCAGTGCCGTACATCCTTATCCTTCAAATAACATTGGTGTCTTCATTAAGTTTATCATCTCTATCCTTACCTCACTTGTCTTTAAAAAAAAAAAAAATACTTCTCTGATAAGTACTTCAAGGACTCTGTACCAGTTAGCTACCGCTGTGTAACAAAGTAACTGAAATTTCGTGTTGCTGAAACAGCACAATAATTCTGGACAATTATTCAAGTTAGGAAATTAGTCTAGTCTCAAATGGGGCCTATCATCCATCTGCACTCAGTCCCGAGTTGTATCGGCGGCTTTCCTGACCTTGACCGTGCTCTTTACACATCACTGGGTGCTTCAGCTGAAACAGCTAGTCTGATTGGGGACTGGTTTCTATGGTTCTTCATTTTCCATAGGGCCAGCCTGTGGCTGCTGTGTCAGGGTAGAAGCGGGGATCCCAAGACAGAAAGAGGGAAAGCATGGCAGTCTCCTTGAAGCCTGGGCATGAAACCTGCACATCAACACTTCTGGTGTACCTGTTGAACAAAGTATGTCACAAGGGTATCCCAGACTCACAGGGAAAAGAATAGACACCATCTCTTCATGAGAGAGGTGAAGTATAGCATTGCAAAGGGAGTCAGGGAAGAGTGAATGATTATAGTCAGGTTTGTAACTGACCACAAAGTCCCCCTGATGAAATCTCAGTTCCTAGGCCCACTTACCATGAAGCCACATCTTTCCAGCTTTCTGAGATTGTTGAACTGCCAGGAGAAAATCCTATCACTGTAGAGACTAATCCTGTGACAAAGTCATTTTTGCACTTTTGAAATGGGTTTTTAATATTCCTCAGAGACTCAGGACATTCTCCCAAGCTCCTCATTGTCTATTTTAAACTCTCTCCAATCTCCTTGAGCCACAGATACAACTATCTCAAACCTATGAGAGGGTGAGATATAGATACTGTGTCATGTGTCATTGTATGAGTACAGGTGTCATTACTCTGTGAAGGCACAGTAATATTGAAAGACCTGTGCAGAGAAAGATATGCCAAATTTTATAAAGAACGGACTGAAAAAATGGCATTCTTTGTAGTGCCAATCACCTGCAACTCATAAAATTAATGTGTCATTTAAATAAAGAATAGACTCAATCTATCTAATACAGAAAAATGGGGAAAAAACCAAAATGTTTCAGCTCTATACTTACCACTCCCAATTACCACAGTTCACAGTTGTGAACTGTGGGCAACACATTATCTCCTCTTGGCCTCTGCTTATCAATCTATAAAATAAACAGATCGAATAAAGTGATCAGTAAGGTTACTTACAGCAAAAGATATATTCATCCAGGGAATTTGATCTGGAGATATAAAAAACCCATAAGTTTAATGTTCTGCAGAAATAAAACAAAACAGGCCATTTGATGTTTAATGGATAAATATTTAAAAACCCTCTTCTTAGGGATATTTTACTCATGTATTTTTAAAACTTCATTTCTTTCTTTTACTGTAAGCACACTTAAAGAAAGGCAAAATTGTTCTAGAACATATCCATCTGTTCCTTCTTTTATACTTTGTTATAGTAACATATTTTCATAGCTATAGTATCATCATTTGCCTGTAAACAATGATGAAAACACCATTTAGGATTGCAGTAATTTGAAGAAATGAAAATACACAGATACAGTCATGTTTCCAAATATGTAGAACATAATGATTCCACTGTCACCACGACTTAGCTTTCAGGATAGCCAGCAGAATTTATTTTCAAATGTTCTTTATAATAAATGACTCAGAGATGAACGGAGAACTGACTGCTTGTCCAAAGCCAAGTGTTAAAGCTCTAAGGGAGAGTCCCCATTTCTCTGTTGATGGACGCTGTGCAGTGCTCCCTGGTGTCTGTAAAGTGCAATGTCAGCTCCATGACCCTCCAGAAATTGTCAGCAACTTGGGCCAAGCAACTTGGACCACTCTTCAAGGCATATCCTAATGTGGGTGGCTGTGAGGTGGGTGGGATCCTGTAGATGGTCTATTCCATCTATCCTGTTGAGTGAAGTTACCTACAAGCAGAATTTTTCAAAATTTCTCTAGAATTCAGGAATTTACCTTTATTGTTAGAATAAAGACTGCATGTTAGACTCTTTTTAAAAAAAATATTTTTTAAATAATATAAAAAATATTTTTAATAATATTTTTTAAATAAATAAATGATTTATTTTTAATTTTTTTAATGTTTATTTATTATTGAGAGACAGAGAGAGACAAAGCATGAGCAGGGGAGGGGCAGAGAAAGGAGGAGACACAGAACCTGAAGCAGGCTCCAGGCTCTGATGTCAGCACAGAGCCCGACGCGGGGCTCGAACTCGCAAACTTTGAGGTCATGACCTGAGCCAAAGTTAGACGCTTAAACAACTGAGCCACCCAGGCGCCCCTCTTTCTAATTTTGTTAATGTTTATTTTTTAGAGAGAGACAGAGCAAGAGTGGGGGAGGAGCAGAGAAAGAGGGAGACACAGAATCTGAAGGATGTTCCAGGCTCCGAGCTGTCAGCACAGAGCCCGATGCAGGGCTTCAACTCACAAACTGTGAGATCATGGCCTGAACCGAAGTCAGACACTTAACCAACTGAGTCACCCAGGCCCAAGACCCTTTATGTAACAAGTAAAGTCTTGAAAATAAAATGACAGGTATATATTTAAAATGATCAAAATAAATCAGAATTAATTCTAACCTCTGTTTATATATTCACATTAATTTTCTCTAAAAAGTAACTTTTAATAATGCCGAAGGCATGCCACTCACTTTGGGACAGGGGGCCTTCTGTCAGCCACTGTCTTCTCCCTGGCTCTGTCTGGGATAGCAAACTCTTCCAACAATTCCTATAGTTTGATGTGACTATTTCTCCCTCAAGACAAACAAGCAAGCAAAACCCAAACAAAAAACAACAACAAAGCAATACCAATGTTCTGGCTATCAGGACCCAGGTAACCAGTTCAAAAGTTTTGTAGATTAATAGCATGGAAGCTATAGTCTTCATTAACACTTTATTAAAGGTATAGGTTCCCAATCAAAGCGCATGCTTTTGTCATCACAACTGAGACCCAACTGTGTGACATAGATATCACTTCCTCATTTGCAATGAGAAAATGGACGTTTGGTATATCTAGTAACTTTCCACAAGGGAGTAAATGGAGGAGACAAAAGGGGATCTACATCCATTGAGTAATCCTTAACCCACTTAGTAGTTAAGAATATGCGAATCGCCGTGCCGATTTATCACTGAGTTGGCTCTGATGTGAAATCAAAGGTTCTAGACTTAGTGACATCTCTCATCCCTTCCAATACTGACCTATCTATTCTTGGATGCCAACGATACTTACGTGGGAAGAGATACTTAGATGCATCTACTGAGCGACCAATGAGCCAAGGCCAGCTTCGGTCATCTATTTCTATATCTAGTATCATTGACTCAAAAACCGATAGCTTAGTTATGAACAGTCCTCAACATGTGCCTCATAGTTTAAACCAGAATGGCTTCTCATCTGAGATAACAGTGAAGCAACGTTTCTTGACTTACCCATTTTTAACTTTCCATTAAATATCTTGCCAAAGAGAGAAAAAAAGACTGATATATTGCTGTTTTGCACCAGTTCTAATGTAAATTTGGTGGGCTTCCTGGTCAATATGCTGCAATGGTACTATTTTTTTAAATGTTTATTTTATTTTTGAGAGAGAGAGAGAGAAAGAGAGAGCACACATAGGAGGAGCAGAGAGAGAAGAGACAGAGGATCTGAAGCAGGCTCCCTGCTAATAGCCAAGAGCCCCAAACTCACGAAGTGTGAGATTATGACCTAAGCTCCTGAGCCCCTGAGTGGATGTTGGATGCTTAATTCACTGAGCCACCCAAGTGCCCCCGCAAAGGTACTGTTCTTTTTTTATTTTAATTTTTTTAACATTTTATTTATTTTTGAGAGACAGAGACAGAGCACGAGTGGGGGAAGGGCAGAGAGAGAGGAAGACACAGAATCTGAAGCAGGCTCCAGGCTCTGAGCCATCAGCCCAGAGCCTGACGCGGGGCTCGAACTCACGGACTGCGAGATCGTGACCTGAGCTGAAGTCGGCCCCCCAACCAACTGAGCCACACAGGTGCCCCTGCAAAGGTACTATTCTTAAAGACCCTTCTACTCCACATGTTTAGAAAAATATAAAAAGAAAAAAAAAAAGAGGTAGACACACCAGATCAACTTTACCCTAAATATTCCATTGAACAATTAGGACTCCTGCATTTAGGGAAGTCAATAATCTCCTCCATCCTCTCCTATTTTATGCAAAACCACTTCTCAGGGGTCTTCCTTCCTTCCTTCCTTCTTTCCTTTCATTCTTTCTTTCTTTCTTTCTCTGGGAAAGGGGCAGAGAGAGAGGGAGGTAGAGAATCCCAACCAGGCTCCAGACGGTCAGCACCAAGACCTGAGTGGGGCTGGAACTCAGGAACCATGAGATCATGACCTGAGCCAAAACCAAGAGTCAGATGCTTAATTGACTGAGCCCCTCAGACGCGCCCCCAGGGCTATTTCTTTTCACCTCTTTGAACTAGATTCGGGGCAGGTTCTATTTTTCCTCTGATTACACTCATAGTAAAACATGCTCTGATGTCATCTGGTCACAAAGCAAGTCTTAGTTTGATAATGAATATGTCCAGTCGTATGTCTTCATTAGAACCTTAGTTTCAATACCAGCCCCCCCCCCCCCCAGACCTGCCCCCGCGCATCTCCATTGTGGACCATCCATTGCAAGAAAGACAGAGTGGTACTTTCATCCCTCTTCCCCGCTGACTGCTTCTCTGCCTCTCTCTTTCTAACCAGTGCTCCTTGATGCCTCTCCAAAGTAGGATTGGGACAACCAAGGGAGGGAAGAGAGGAAAGGAAAACAGGAAAATCACCTCCTGGCTAATACCACTGTGAGTTCCAGTCTGCGCTGCAGCTGGCCTGTGCGAACACTGCATTTTCGTTAAGTGTTGCCTGAACCGGTTCTCTGAGAATTTTGCATCTCCCACGTGACATCTGACTCAGACAAAGGTGCTCCACCCGCTGAGTACTTAGGACTTCTTCCTTAGCCACCAGGCCTGCCGTGGGGTGGCCCCAACATCGACTACAGATGTCCTCTCTAGAGAGACACTGAGGAAAACCCTTTGTCAGCTCTCCCAAATCTATGACCAATCCCTGGACCATGGAAAACACTGGTGCAAACTGCAGCCTAACAAGTCCAGGCAGCACACAAGCCCATTCCTACCTCTGCTTTGCTCCATAATCAGGGCCACAAGCCATCATACCCTCACACTTTTATTTTCCTCGGGAATCTGTTAAGGTGGAGGCTGCTGGCAGTGCAACGTAACAGCATTTACATTCTCTGGGTGGTCCCTCTCAGCAGGCGATGGAAGTGAAATTCTGACTCCCCACTCACACACTCACAAACGCATCCTGACTTGGGCGAAGGGCCATGCTCCCTTCCTGCCATCCTTCATGCCTAATTCATACTCCTAACCTGTCGTTATTTGCTCCAAATAACTGTGTCTCCAAACTCTTTTATCAGTCGGAGATCAGTTACAAGCTAAAGGGCTAGTTGTCAGGCACTTCATTTTCCTGCAAGGAAGATGCTTGTCTGACGCCTCGCTTTGGAATCTGTCAGCTAAACCTCAGGTAACACTGAAACTAAACCGGTTACAAGTCTCTTTTAAACACACTGCTACAGATGTTCCAGATGCAAAGCAACGGGTAGGGATTGCAATGGCAGGCTCGGTGAATTTCAGGTGAGTTTCAGGCCCAGAAGCAGGGACAAGATTGCAGATCTGGGAACGAGCAAACGTCTATGGTGGCCTCTACAGAGTGAGGCCGGAGCTGTGCCCACTGGGAAGGCAGAGACTGCCCTGATCTATGAGCTCTTAGGCCTAGGGAGAAGGGGAACACAACTTCATCCTCTCTGCCAGCTGGGAAATAAAGGGGTACGGAGAGTGCGGTGATCCTGGTAACACCGATAGGGGACAGCAAAGGCTGGTTTTCGTGGCCGACATGGTCACACTATGGAAACGTCCAAATGTTTCATAAAGCCGTGTTTTCCGCTGGTAACTGATAAACATTTACCAGGCCTTTAATGCATGTAAATATATATGCAGTTCTATACAACAAGTAACACAAAACCTGGAGGTGGTGTTCTAATATCAGATAAAATAGATTTAAGGCAAAAATCTTAATAAAAAAACTATGCGTAACATGTAATGATTCATGGAACAACACAACAGGGAATAAAAGTCATGAATGCATATATAAACATGAAATATATAGAGGGAAAATCTATAGTAATACAAGGAAACATGAATAATTGCACAATGAAAGGAAGAATTTTTAGTAAATTTCTCTTAGAAATTGATTAATCAAGCAGGCAATATATTAGTAAGAAGATAGATACTTTGAACAAGAGCAAATAAAGCACTAAATTTGATTTAATGGGAAAAAAAAATATATATATATATGCCGAATTTAAACAATAGGGCATTTTATGGGGCACTTGGGTGGCTCAGTCGGTTAAGCATCCAACTTTGACTCAGGTCACGATCTTGCAGTCCATGAGTTCGAGCCCCATGTTGGGCTCTGTGCTGACAGCTCAGAGCCTGGAGCCTGCTTTGGATTCTTTGTTTCCCTTTCTCTTCTCCCCTCTCTGCTCTCACTCTATCTCTATCTCTCTGTGTCAAAAATAAATATAAAAAAAGTAAATTAATTAAATAAACAATAGGGCATTTTAACACCCAATTTTGAAGAATATGATAAAAAATGTATTCATTAGTATTGTATCTGAGTAAGTCAGTTTTTTTTTTAATTTTTTTCAACGTTTTTTATTTATTTTGGGGACAGAGAGAGACAGAGCATGAACGGGGGAGGGGCAGAGAGAGAGGGAGGCACAGAATCGGAAACAGGCTCCAGGCTCCGAGCCATCAGCCCAGAGCCTGATGCGGGGCTCGAACTCACGGACCGCAAGATCATGACCTGGCTGAAGTCGGACGCTTAACCGACTGCGCCACCCAGGCGCCCCTGAGTAAGTCAGTTTTTATGTATGTATCCTCGTACATTTTCAGCTTTAAGACAAGTTTTTTTGTTTTAATGTGATGATTATTATTTTTAGTTTGTGTTTCCGTTTTCCAAGCCTGTGATCAAACTATTCCATGGTGTATCTTATGTTTGTGGACACTCATATTCTATGGTGAAAGCAGTAGACTTTAAGTCTCATTTTAAAACACACAAAGGATTTCATGCACAGCTGCTTAAGAACTTTTAAAGCACCTTAAAAACCTCCAACCAACCAACCAACCAAACACACAAAAAAAACTTTTAAAGCAAAGTAGATCCTCAGAAGTCCTAGAAACTTATGCTCCTGTGACAAGAAATGAAATGACAATTCTTGAAACTTTATACCATCATATCTCATGCCAAGGGTCACAGATGCTGAGATAACCGGAAAGAAGCATTGCAAAATTTGATTAAAGAAATAGACTGAAACCATGGGCAAAGCAAGAAATAGATGACACTCCGGCCCAATAAACAAACACCGTGCCCAATAGAATTAGAGACACAGCCAAAAATCTAAATAAAGAATTTCAGTGGGAGGTATTTTTTAAGGTCAGTTTTTACCCATCTATACATTGAAGAAGTCACTGTTGTTGTGAACCCAGAGGATCTTTTGACAGTTACCAGTGTGGAGGTGCAAAAGGAGCCTTGAACTCATAGTATTCTGCAAATATTTGCCCATTTATAGAAGTGGAGATGGGGTTTTTCAAGAATAACACAGTGAAACTAGTTCATGTGCCCAAGTAGAGATGGGGCAAATATAAGGATTTGTCCAATCAGAGGCTTTCTCCCACACATGACAGTGCACTATATAAACAGGAACATTCTAACTGACACATGACACTTAGGGGATATATTTGTTAAGGCCAGTCAATTGCCAACCATATTAAAAGCAAATTATTGAAGACGCTTCCTTTTACTCAGCTCTATGGATATGTGAGCAGAGATTAAGTCATTGTTTCCGTGTTTATTTCCCTGATTTTTACTGAGGGAGAGATTCTTATTTTATTAATATCATGAGAACTTCAAAAGCTTTTTAACTAAACTTTTCAATATGAAATATTTTCCTAGGCAAAGTGTAGAAGATTGTTTGAAGAAAACCACATCTTGAAATGACAAGTTATTCATCGCTGGTCATTTACATTATTTCTGAGTAAGACTATTTTGGCTCAGTGTTCAGAGCCACAGATTTAAATTCATTAAACCTTTGCCTTCATTTTGCTACTCTACACATCTGAGTTTGGATTCTCAGTGCCAGACAACATCAAAAAGTCTTAAAAAACAATTTTATTTTATTTATTTAAAAATAATGTTTTTAAGGTTTATTTTATTTTTGAGAGCGAGAGACAGAGCGCGAGCAGGGGAGGGGCAGAGAGAGAGAGGGAGACACAGAATCTGAAACAGGCTCCGGGCTCCGAGCTGTCAGCACAGAGCCTGATGCAAGGCTGGAACTCACAGACCGCGAGATCATGACCTGAGCTGAAGTCCGACGCTTCACCGACTGAGCCACCCAGGCGCCCCCCAAACAATTTTCTTTTAGACATAGAACCAGTGTGGCATGTTTCCCAAGCAACACTGAGCCAAATATCCTTTCATTAGTGACTAATCATAAATATTTCAAGATATCTCATTAGATAACTTATTTTTAGTGAACATTTTTGCAATGTTTGCATGTGCTTTTATGATCTATTATTTATATTTTGGAAGTTAATTTTTAATTTAATAGGTTGTTTTGTTACCTTTTATTTATGCCAATTACTGGTTTTACATTAATGCTAATGATATATAACTTTCATTTTAAGTATGTTTTGTAATTCAAAGTAGAATCTATGTAAAGTAAAATAATACTAGATTTTGATATATGTTGTCAACTGTTATCTCTGGATTATGCAATTGGTAAACAAATAAATAAAGCTTGGAAAATATTTTGCCATATAATAATGACTCAAACATTCTAGTGTCCCTGTTATACAAGACGCTGTGTAAGAAAGAGGAGGAGGGAGATCTCTTTTCACAAACAAAAATTGTTTTTCTAATCAAGGTTAGGTTCTGTGGTTGGAAATTTTGCATATGCTATCTCATTAAATTCTTGTAAAAATCTGAGATTCACTTTTTTTTAAAATTTTTTTTTTCAACATTTATTTATTTTTGGGACAGAGAGAGACAGAGCATGAACGGGGGAGGGGCAGAGAGAGAGGGAGACACAGAATCAGAAACAGGCTCCAGGCTCCAAGCCATCAGCTTGCTCCAAGCACTCATGGACCGCGAGATCGTGACCTGGCTGAAGTCGGACGCTTAACCGACTGTGCCACCCAGGCGCCCCTGAGATTCACTTTTGTACCTCTTAGTGTTAAGGTGAGAAAATAAAGCCCAAAGTGGCCAATAACTTGAAGTTACACTTAATAGTCAATCACGTGAGACATATTTGAATACCAGACTTTCTCACTGTACTATACGCTGCTCAAGTGCGTGTATCAATAGGAAAATGGGCATGAACCATGTGATGCCTTCCCCTTAGGCACCCATACCAGAGATGGGCGTAATAAAAAAATAGCATGTTTCAATGTGATTACTCTGTAGCAGCATACAAAGCTAAATTCTGCTCTGGGCCTCAAGACGGGGAAGAGGAATTGACTGCTGCTCACAACCTGAAGGATGGACTGGAATCTTCACACAGAGGAGAGTGAGAAGGTCAGTCCGAGCAGAGATGGTCAGACTGATAGAAAGAAAGGGTATGGCGTAAGGACCTAACAAGCAATTGCAAAAAATAAATTTGAATGCTTCAAAATGAAAATCATAAGATTTCTCTGCAGCAGATGCTGTCACCGAGATGTTGGTGACCATGGGCTTCCCCTCTGCCACTTGCCTATGGAGGAGTCCTGGGGCTGGTTCCACCCCACAGAGTGAGGGAGAACAGTGTGCGGTTTCCAGATCAGAGCAGGGAAAAGGATGCACCATGCCATGGTTGTGTCTGCCCTGCTGTGGCAACATACAAGATGTGCGTTGCAGTGGCCATGTTCACCATCAGCGCTCCCTGCATTCCCGTTCTCCTTTCTGATCATATTCGTTATGACGGATCATGCTAGCTGCATTAGGCACTGTATGTTTGATAAATGAGCCTTTAGTGTGTAAGGTCGCTGAGATTTAGGGATACGCTTGTTACTATAACAAAACTCAGGATTCTAATTCAAGCACAACAAACGTATAACTAAAATGATGAATTGGGAAAATAATTGCCAAATAAGGTGGGAAGGTGCTAAAATCAATACCACGAAAAGTTCACACCAATTAGAAGATGATTAAGCCCCCACTAAACAAAAGTCTCAAAATGTGACGAAGATGCAACATATTACATAGCGCCAAATTATGTGAATGGATGTCCTTTCTTCATTAGCAATTAAAGGGATGAAGATTTAAGCAACCACACATATTAACTAGTTTGTCTTCAAAGTTCACTGTTATTCTAAATGATTACACCAAGGACAGGCGCATGCTGTGGTTGGGGGCTGCATAAGTTCTCTTCACTTTCTCCACTGGGCTTTTGGACACTTCTGATAGTTTTCAATAAGCATGCAATGATTTTGTTATCAGGAGAACTTCATTTAAAAACTGAAATCATTGGGATACCTGGCTGTATCAGTCAGTAGAGCTTGTGACTCTTGATCTCAGGTTGAGAGTTCAAGCCCCATGTTAACATGTAGAGTTTACTTAAGATAAAAAAAAAAAGGAAATTAAAAAAAAATGGAAGTATTTAGGATAATATTTGATTAGTACCTATATAGTGAAAGCTTTTATAGGTATGGAGACATTTCAGGAATTCCAAAAGAATGTATCAATCAATGTAAATATATTTTAAAAGTATTTGAGTCTTTAAAGCATTATTAATAAATTGAAAGGGACACCTGGATGGCTTAGTTGGTTAAGCCTCTGACTTCGGCTCAGGTCATGATCTCACAGTTTGTGAGTTTGAGCCCTGGGTTGGGTTCTGTGCTGACAGCTCAGAGCCTGGAGCCTGCTTTGGATTTTGTGTCTCCCTCTCTTTCTGCCCTTCCCCTCCCCTCACTCTCTCTCTCTCTCTCTCTTTCTCTCTCAAAAATAAATAAACATTAAAAGAAATGAACAAGGGGCACCTGGGTGGCGCAGTCAGTTAAGCGTCCGACTTCAGCCAGGTCACGATCTCGCGGTCCGTGAGTTCGAGCCCCGCGTCAGGCTCTGGGCTGATGGCTCAGAGCCTGGAGCCTGTTTCCGTTTCTGTGTCTCCCTCTCTCTCTGCCCCTCCCCCGTTCATGCTCTGTCTCTCTCTGTCCCAAAAATAAGTAAACGTTGAAAAAAAATTAAAAAAAAAAAGAAATGAACAAGACATTTTGTGTAAAAATGAAATAGGATTCAAAAGCTCCATATAGTTCAAAAGAGTGGGATCAAATTATGTTAACAATCTATAAATATCTAAATGTCCAGAAAGGTGAAAGAAGAGAACCGGGGGACCTTGCTGGTAATGGGGATGGGTAATGGGTAAAGAAACCATCCAGCCTGCTCCAGATCTGGGTCCCTGCCAGCATTGGGAGCAGCGTGGGGTCAGTCTGCACATCCACCCAGTTTGGGCTTCCCTCGGACTGAGATGCTCTGAGTCTGTCCTGAGCCGGTAACTATTCCTCCTGTGCCCTTTGGTGTTGGAAGCACTCTGCAGACAGTGACCTGGCAACACTTCTTTTGTGACAAAAATGTGTCCTACTGAGATGAGAGAGAGTGCAATAAATTGTCACTTCTGCCATAAAAATATGACCAGAAGAGAGAAGTCATGTCTTGAGTGAACTTCGCACATTGAAAATGTCACAAGGGAGTTTTCTACTAGCCGTGGAAGCTGTAAAAACAGATTAAATTCTAGCGCCAGAGATATCATTACAAATCTTATAAAAAAGATCAAGATGGATACAGGGCTGCCTCTATAATTCGAACCTCTCAGATCTCTCAAGGTTCAGCAGGGAACATTAAATAAGAGTGAAGCATCCACAACTGACAGCAGGGAAAACTCTCAAGGGGATACTCTATCTTCTGGATAACACATTTAAAAGTCTCTTCCATTGAAAGGAAACTTTTTCAAGGCATTTACCTGAACATTCCAACATGTCTCCTGTTTCAGAAGGTCCGCGAAACATGTCTGTGCCGATCTTCAACCGTGTGGAAATTCTGAGCAAACTACTGAATGTTTGCATTCGTGTAGATCTTAAATTGTTACTAGTTGTGAGGACTGTGTTAATCTTCAGTTTGATGAAGACATAAAACATCTGTTGAAGAACCATATCAATTAAATTTGCAAACGGTAGTCACTGGTAAGGGGGTTTGGTAAAAATGGCAGCCCAGGAACAAATCCAACACAGCACCAGCTAAAAATAATCATTGCTTTTTATTTTATTTTTATTTTTAAAATGTATTATTATCATTTTTAATGTTTTTTAACTTTGTTTATTATTGAGAGACAGAGAGATAGAGCGTGAGTGGGGGAGGGGCAGAGAGAGAGGGAGACACAGAATCCAAAGCGGGCTCCAGGCTCCAAGCTGTCAGCACAGAGCACGATGCAGGGCTTGAACTCACAGACTGCGAGATCATGACCTGAGCCCAAGTCAGACACTTAACCGACTGAGCCACCAAGGAACCCCCAAAGTAATCATTGCTTTTTAAATGATTGGAAACAAAACAAAACCAAGCAAGGATTAATAATATTTTGTGACATATGAACGTATATGGAATTCAAATTTAAGGGTTTGTAAATAAAATCTTTAAAAAAATGTTTATTTATTATTTTGAGAGACAGAGAGAGAGAGAGAGAGAGAAAGCATGAGTGGGGTGGGTGGGGGGAGGGCAGAAAGACAGGGAGAGAGAGAATCCCACACAGGCTCTGTGATGTCAGCACTGAGCCTAACGTGGGGTTCAATCTCCCAAACCATGAGATCATGACTTGAGTTGAAATCAAGAGTCAGATGCTGAAATGACTGAGCCATCCAGTTACCCCAAATAAAGTGTTACTATTCTATAAATATACAAATAATAATGTCCTGCATTGTGATATATTTGTACAGAGTATAAAATGCCAATATACTATTAGCTAAAAATTATTTACTACTTAGCCCTTAATAGCAAAACTTTGCTGAATTCTAATGTGAATCATCTTATCTGCAAATATCTTATTTTCATACTTGTTTCTTTCATTTTGTTATAAAATACAAAAGGGTTTAACCTTCCTGCATTTCAACCACATGCTTAGTTTAAAAATATAAATCATAAGATATTGGGAGAAAAAAATCAAATTGGTATCTATTACTTGAAAATAATAAAAGACAAACAAACAGCAGTAAAAATTCAAGCCATGAAATTTAAAAGACGTCAAGACAAGGCAAGGCCTGGGATATTCAAAGGGACATCACCTGGTCTTTCACTTTCCAGATGAAATATTGGGACAAGAAAATGGGTCTAAAATTTAAGACTTCCCATTAATATCAACCAAATCATGGGAAAAAAAAAAAGACTGAGGACTGGTTCAGCAGGTTGGAGAAAATAATAAAGCCAATGCAACAGAGGGGGCTTTCAGTGAAGGCAGGATGCATTTTCAGAGATCCATCTTTGCCAAATTCACAGTGAACTGGAGGAAATATACCCCCAGGGGCAGGACTGGCCTCTTGCTGGGCAAGGAGGATGTTAATGAACCAGACCTCCATGCACTTTCATGGGAGATAGAAGGAAGTCAGCCATGGGGAGAGGATACAGAAAAGAGCTCCTTCTTGTCTCACAGCGCTAAATAATTCCAGAAAGGCAGAGAATTGCATTCACCAGGAAATAAAGTGGAAAATAATGATATTTATACCCAGTCAGATTGCTATGTACACACAACACAACAGTCAGAGATCCTCAAAGGGAAAACAAAAACAAAAACAGAAACAATCAAGCAACAGTAACCAAATAGATCTGGGAAAAGGGCACCTAGTTCCAATTCAAACCAAAGCAAACCCAACAAGCAACGACAACAACAACAAAACAACAACAACAAAAGTGGCGAAATGGAAAAAAAAAACAAAATGAGCCAGTACTAGATAAATCATAAGAGAAATGTCAGAAATGGAAAAGTTGTTGCAGAAAGGGGAAGATGAAAAGTACTGAGTCCGCTTCACTATAGAATTAAGTCTGCATAACTACTAGAAGGATGCAGTTTCCATGAGGACAGTAAATATTATAAATCTTCCCAGCCTAAGACCGGAAAACCTAAACACAGTTAGGATGTGCAGGAGAAACAGTGTGACCAAATTAAAGTCCAGTTATATGATTTTTAATAGCAGATATCAATCAATAATACTACAAGTCATTTGAAATATGGTATAAAACATTTTTACCAAAATCTCTGTGTGTGCACATAAAACTAATGTAACATTGTATGTCAGTCATACTAAAAAACAAACTAACTAGCCAAGGAACTAAGTAAGTAATAACCACCTTTGAGAACATGTATGCCTATATAGCTATTAATTGAATTGCGAAAGCATGCATGTTTTAAAAATTCTTCACAGTTTTCTATGTTAAATTTCTCCTTGATGTATATATAGAATAATTAAAATGATGGAAGCTTAATTCAAATATTTTTTAATGTTTATTAATTTTGGACAGAGAGAGACACAGAGGACGAGCAGGGGAGGAGCAGAGAGAGACAGAGACACAGAATCTGAAGCAGGCTCCATCCAGGCTCTGAGTTTTCAGCACAGAGCCTGACACAGGGCTTGAACTCACAAACGGTGAGATCATGACCTGAGCAGAAGTGGGATGCTTAACCACCTGAGCCACCCAGGCGCCCTCATGGAAGCCTAATTTAAAAATGGGGGTGATACTGTTGAGAAACACAGACAAAAGAGTGAAAAACAGTAACTTTAAAAATATTTTTAAAATCATGATTAGTGAAAAGACATACAGAAGGGAAAATTCGCTAAAAGCTTGGGTCATCCCAATATTTACAAAGGTTGTGGAATACAGGTCGTTTTTGCTGTTTTTTTTTTTTTTTTGATTTTTAAAATTTTCATTTATTTATGTTAACAATTTTTGCCTTTATATTTTACAGAGTTAAAAAATATTTATGCTTTTATTTTCAGTTCATGATTTCTATTTAATGATTGTTGAGAACTTAGAAAATAGAAGTAAATAGATTAAAAAAAAATCAACAATTGAGCACACCAAGGCAAGCCACTACAGTGAAAATATGTTCACAACGCCACCATTGATAGTTTTCTTGTCAATAATACAATGTAACTCTGCACTAATCAATTTCCCAACCAGTATTTTTCTGTATCTTCCCATATCTATAAATACTTTTTTGTAGCAATCCTTTTAATATTCGAATAGACCTCCATTTTGAATATTCCCTTGTTTTCCACGCTGTGAACAACAAAACTTGTTTTTACTTTTCTCCTACCCTCATTGTATCTATTCATTAATCCAGAAAATATTTACTGGCTGCCCAAACTGCTGTTTCGGCTCCTTTCTGGGAACAATGGTGGAGCTACAATGATGGAGAAGATACCTTCCCTGCCTAATGGCTCCGACAGGACAGGAGTTTATCAAAAACAAGTAGCAGGCATTCCTTGCCCTCCACATCCTCGGCAACACTTGTTATTTCTTTTCTTTTCCATTTTAGCCATTCTGACAGGTGTGAGGTGATACCTCATGGTGGTTTGAATTTTCATTTCACTGATGGTGAGGGATGTTGAGCATCTTTTTCTGTATGTGTTGCCCCTCTGGATGTCTTCTTTGGAAAAATGTCTATTCAGGCCTTCTGGATATTTTTTAACCAGATTGTTTTGTTTTGTCTTGTTTGGGCTTTTTTTGATTGTTTTTTGGTGGTGTTGGATTGTATAAGTTATGTATATATATTGAATATTAACCCTTTATCAGATACATCATTTATCAGATATATCCTGTCCTGTTCAGTAAGTTGCTGTTTTGTTTGGTTGATGAATTCCTTTACTGTGCAAAAGCTTTTTGAAAATTTTGATGTAGCCCCAATGCTTTATTTTTGCTTTTGTTTCCTTACTTAGGAAAAATACCTAGAAAGGGATAGCTATGGATGATGTCAGGGAAACTGCTGCCTGTGTTCTCTTCTAGGATATTTATGGTTTCAGGTCTCACACTTAAGTCTTCAGTCCATTTGGAGTCTATTTTCGTGTATGGTGTTAGAAAGTGGTCCCATTTCATTCCGTGCCTATAGATTTCCAGATCTCCCAGCCCCATTTGTTGAAGAGACTGTCTTTCCCCCATTGTATATTTTTGCCCCAAAAAAGTTTATTTCTGGGCTCTCTATTCTGTTCCAATGAACTCTGTGTCTATTTTTGTGTCTGTGCCATACTGTTTTGATTATTACAGCTTAGTGGTATATCTCAAAATCGAGAATTATGATACCTCCAGCTTTAGTCTTTCTCAAATTGTGAGGATATGGAGAAAAAGGAATTTTTTTTTTTTGCACTGTCAGTGGGGATGTAAATTGGTACAACCACTGTGGAAAACTTTATAGATGTTTCTTAGAAAACTAAAAATAGAAATCCTCTATGATTCAGTAATTCCACTGTGGCTATTTACCTAAAGAACATGAAAACACTAATGAGAAAAGATATAGGCACTCCTGTGTTTATTGCAGCATATTTATAATAGCCAAGATCCATAAGTCAGACTGAGAAAGAGGAATGCCATATGATTTTACTCATATGTGACTCTAAAAAAAAAAAAATAGAACAAATGAATAAACAAACAAGAAGAAAAATCAAACCTGTAAATACAGAGAACAAACTAATGGTGACCAGAGATGCCAAGGGGTCGAGGGGAGGGGCAAAATGTATGAAGGGAAGTGGGAGATACAGGCTTCCGGTTATGGAATGAATAAGTCACAGAAATAAAAGCCATAGCATGTTGAGTATAATCAATAATATCATAAAAGCATGGTATGGTGACAGACAGTAGCTACATTTGTGAATATAGCATAATGTACACAGACATCAAATCACTATGTTGTGCACTCAAAACTAACGTAACTCAAAATTGTTTAATGTAGAAATAAATAAAGCACAGTTGACCCTTGAGCAACCTGGGGGTTAGGGGTATAATTCTTGACTCTTCTAAAACTTAAATACTAGTAGCCTATCGCTGACCAGAAGGCTTACCAAAAACATAAACAGTTGATTAACATATATTTTTTAGGGGCGCCTGGGTGGCTCAGTCAGTTAAGCGCCCGACTTCAGCTCGGGTCATGATCTCACAGTTCGTGGGCTCGAGCCCCACGTCGGGCTCTGTGCTGACAATTCGGAGCCTGGAGCCTGCTTCGGATTCTGTGCCTTCCTCTCTTTCTGCCCCTCCCCTGATCACACTCCCTCTCTTTCTCTCAAAAATAAATAAAACATTAAAAAAAACATATATTTTTATATTATGTGTTCTTTTACTGAAGTAAATTGGAAAAAATAAAATGTTATTAAGAAAATCATAAGGAAGAGAAAATACATTAACAGTACTGTATTTATGGGAAAAAAAGTCCACATATAAATGGACCCATGCAGGTCAAACATGTTGTTCAAGGGTCACCTGGGGTACTATCTAACTTGTTTGACAATGTTTTAAATGATTAAGCTATGGGGGGGCTAGAGGCCTAAGTGTTCAAGGATTCAAACAGTCAACTTTTTATTTATTTATTTTTTTGAGAGAGAGAGAGAGCACACGAATAGGGGAGAGATAGAGGAGAGAGAGAAACTCAAGTAGGCGCCATGCCCAGTGCGGGGCTCAATCTGGGGCTGATCTCTCAACCTTGGGATCATGACTTGAGCCTAGAAATCAAGAGTCAGATGATTAACTGAGTGAGCCACCGACTGAGTTAAACAGTTAACTTTATGACTATTTGCCTTCCATTAAAGATATCTGAATTATAGGGCACCTGGGTGGCTCAGGTGGTTAAACGTTTGACTTTGGCTCAGGTCATGATGTCACAGTTTGTGAGCTCAAGCCCTGCATTGGCTCTCTGCCATCGGCAACGAGCCCACTTTGGATCCTCTGTCCTCCTCTCTCTCTGCCCCGCCCCCACTCCTGCTTCCCCCCCCCGCCTTCAAAAATAAATAAAACACTTAAAAAAATGAAATAAAGATATCTGAATTGAAGATGCTTGTAACACTAAGCAACGTGTTTCTAAAAAATAATAATACAAGAAAGGAAGACACAACAACAACAACAAACAGTTAACAGAACAGTGTGATAACTGTGACAATTTTTAAACAAGAAAATCAGGGATCTTTTTTATTTTCTTTTGTTTTTCACTTTCAGAATCTGGAAGCTAGGCCAGTACTGCACCGGGAGCTCAGAAATAATCTTGAATTCATTGTTGAATAGATGTGTGGCTGAATCTGTAAATGAATTACAGGAGGTAATAGAAAGTCCTAGGGAGTATTATGTTGCTTGTTTTTATACTTAGAAATCCATGTTTGCTATTCTTATTCGTATCTTACCTTTGCATTTCTCCTCTTTTCCTCTTCCTTTCATCTTCTCTTTCTTCTCCCTTCTGATAATTTTCTAGCATTCTATTCAATTTCAAACATTATCAAAGTCTCAAATTTTTCCATATGGCTTTGTCATGTCAAAAAAATCCTTGCTTTATCAAGGATACATAAATATACATCAATTCCTTTCATAGTTTTATCATTTGTATATTAAATTTTACATTTATTTTTAAGCGATTTTGGAATACACTAAAAATCTAATTTAATGCATTTCCAAACTGTTAAGCACTTAGCTACGTGCCATTAATTAAGCCATCTGACCCTGTTGCTATGAAATGTTACTTCGTCTCTCCATCTACCCTTCCACCATTTATCTGTCTGTCTGTCTCATTCTACTGGCTGGTACTTGACCATAGGAAAGCCATTACATTTTAAAATGCTAATTTATTTTCACAGTTCGTCAACTTTCAAGTTTCTAAAGCTTAATACATTTCGATTCAAGATTTCATTTAAAATCAGGATTAGAGGGGCGCCTGGGTGGCTCGGTCGATTAAACGTCCAACTTCAGCTCAGGTCATGATCTCTTGGTTTGTGAGTTCTAGCCGCTGTGCTGTGCTGACAGCTCAGAGCCTGAAGCCTGCTTCAGATTCTGGGTCTCCCTCTCTCTCTCTGCCCCTCCCCTGCTTCCATGCTCTGTTTCTGTCTCTGTCTCTCTCTCTCTCAAAAATAAATAAACATAAAAAAAAAATTTAATCAAGATTAGGTGTTGAATTGAAATGTGTTTATTTTGTAATGTGTACATTTGGTAAAAAAAAAATCATGACTTCTATGCCTTGTCAGTTGTGTTTATAAACGTTAATATATATCCTTTGTGCCTCATTTAATGTTTCAAGATGTCTTACCTTACATACTTTGCTTGTTACATCTTTTAAACATATACAATCTCTCTAGTTGACTGTATATAAAGTAAAAAATTTGAGTTTTAATACAATCTGATAATTCTGCTATTTAGTAAGGATGGAACATTTGAATCTATTTAAACGCATTCTCATAATTAAATAATGCTTTTACTCTGTCATCCTGTTTCATGATTTTTCCATGTTTTTTAGCTGTTTCCTACTTTTGCTACTTCAATACACTTCCTTTATTTGTGCATTTCTATATGTACAGATATGTTCATAGCAACCTTCTTTATAATGGTTGAAGATTGGAAATAACTTGAATATCATTTAATAGCCCCATTGATGAATAGATTACAGTATACCTAGGTAATGTTATACTATGTGAAACAAATCCTGGAAGATAAACCAACCAATCTTGGAGAAATATTTTGATAAAAAATGACTATGTTTGGGGCAACTGCGGGGCTCAGTCGGTTAAGTGACCAGCTTCAGCTCAGGTCACGATCTCAGGGTTTGTGAGTTCAAGCCCATATGGGGCTTTGCACTGATAGTGTGGAAGCTCTTTGGGATTCTCTCTCTCCCTCTCTCTCTGCCCCTCCCTCACTTGTGTGCCCTATCTCTCTCTCTCTTTCTCAAAATAAATAAGTAAACTTAAAAAAAATACCTATGTTCAATTCAATCTATTTCATGGTTATTTGTCGATACATAGGTTCTTAGTGTTTCATCTTTGTCTACCTTTCTTCTTAAACTTATCGGTAGTCTTATGATTTTCTAAAATTAATAAATAGTGTCTTCTTATAGACATTTAAAGCAGCATTTATTTAGTGCTTACTGTGCTGCAATATTTCTTGGTAGTGAAGAGGCTTCATATCTCCAACTTTTATAACCAACACAAACTAATAATAAAATTAATAATTATTTTACAGGGTTAACTGTATGCCAGACTTCTTTACATAATTAATACAGATGATCCTTTTCAAACCGACGAGGTGAACATACTTTTATCCCCCTTTTACAACTGAGGGTACTGAGGACAGAGAGTTTCAATGACTCGGCAAAATTATACGGCTAACAGGGACGCACTAGTATCTAGAGATGTCACTTACGAAAAAGAAGCAAATGATGTTCATATTGCCCCTACCCTGAAATACAGTAATCAACATGGTAGTTATTCTGTCTGACAGGTGATCTATAATGGTCTTTTTCATTTCAAACAATTTCTTACAATTTTGTGTCAGCCTGGAGCTAATATTTTTCTATCTTTGAATTAACCTACAAATAACCCAGTTTGCTTCAATAACTGTTACAGTCATTATTATATTCTCTATTCTCCTGCATTATACTGAGCACATTATAAATGACCACCCTACATAGTGAAGGAAATGATTTGTCTTTGTTTTTAAAACTTAAAGCATAAATCTTCATAGTATCTCTGTGAGGAAGTTAAAAATATTATCCTCATTATTTTTAGGAAGACATTTGGATAAATGTATCTAAAAATCTTAGTAGACAAAGAATTTAGAAATTGGAAACCATTTATGTTTCATTCCTGAGAAAACTTACAGAAGTTGAGCATCAAGGGAATATTGTTAGGACACAAAATATATTTATCGACCAGATTAATTTAGTTTTAAATGCCCATTTTTGATTGAACAAATATTTATTAAACAAATACTTAATTGTAGGCAAAATCTCTGCTCCTGTGGACTTTTTAATCTCGTAGAGGGAGACAGTCAATAAATAATGGAATATTTAAGGGTGCCAGGGTGGCTTAGTCAGTTAAGCGTCTGACTTTGGGTCATGATCTCATGGTTGGTGAGTTCAAGTCAGGCTCTGTGCTGATGGCTCGGAGCCTGGAGCCTGCTTCGTATTCTATGTCTCCCTCTCTTACTGTCCCTCCCCCAGTCATGCTCTGTCTCTCTCTCTTTCTCCCAAAAATAAACATTAAAAATTTTTTAATAAATAAGTAAATTTTAAATTTTGTAGTATATTGGATGAGCTCTGTGAAGAAAACTAAAACAGGAGAGAAATGGAGGAAAATGAAAGGACTTTGATTTAGAAATACTAAATACATAGGTATGCTAAGTTACATACGTGTTTACATAACATGATGTATATGTCATATCTGGTTTTTACATAAATGTGATAGTATGTGTACTTCAATTTTCCAAGGGCGTTTTTCAAGAAATGTTATTTTTCTAAAGTGTTTGAAATTTTCAGAAGCTGTATGATAAATGTTATTACCAAGTGACACTTGGCAAAAACATGTTAAAAGTTCTTCAAAATGAAAAAAATATATATGTTTATCCTCTTACGTTTTTAACATACTATCAACTAATTTAACTATAAGCACTATGTTGTGTAGTAGATTTTGAAATCTACCCTCTGCTTCTATAAATTTAGCTATTGTAGATTCCTCAAATTAATGGAATTATACACCATTTGCCCTTCTGGGACAGGTTTTTTTTTTTTTTTTTTTTTTACATTTATTCATTCTTGAGAGACAGAGAGTCAGAGCATGAGCGTGGGACGGGCAGAGTGAGAGAGGGGGACACAGAAG
Source organism: Felis catus (assembly GCF_018350175.1). Classification (NCBI taxonomy): domain Eukaryota; kingdom Metazoa; phylum Chordata; class Mammalia; order Carnivora; family Felidae; genus Felis; species Felis catus. Next base: position 68,389,998 of record NC_058369.1, on the reverse strand, counting down.
CCGAAGCAGGCTCCAGGATCCAAACCGTCAGCACAGAGCCTGACATGGGACCCAAACCACGAACCGTGAGATCATGACCTGAGCCCATGACCTGATCTGGGGTTGGGCGCTCAGCCGACTGAGCCAGCCCGGCGCCCCGTGCCCTTCTGTGACAGGTTTATTTCACTTACCATAGTGTCCTCCAGGTTAATGCATGCTGTCGCTGTGGCAGAATTTTGCTCTTCTTTTCATTTATTTGTTCGTTTTGTTTGCTTATTTTTAGAGCAGTTTTAACTTTATCATAAAGTTGAGGAAAGTACAGAGATTTCCCATATACCTACCACTCTTTTATGTGCAGGGTCTCTCCCTTTAATCAACATTTCTCACCAGAGTGGTGCGTTTGAGATAATTGATGAACCTATATTGACAGATCGTAATCACTGCAAATTCACAGTTCACATTACGGTCTACTCTTGGCGGGGTACATTCTGTGAGTTTGGACAAATGTACAATGACATGTAATCCATCTCTATAGTGTGAAGTACTTTCACTGTTCCAAAAATCCTCTGTGATCTGCCTACTCAATCCTCCCCCACCATCCCATGGAAACAACTGAACATTTTAAGGTCCGCAGAGTTCTGTCTTTTCCAGAATGTTATATAATCAGAATCACATAGTATGTAGCCTTTTTCAGTCGGCCTTTCACACTTAGTAATGTGTGTTTAGGTGTCCTCCATATTCCTTGTACGGTAAGAATATGATTCGTTTTGTAAGAAATAGCCAAACTATCTTCTAAACTATCTTCGGTATCATTTTTTCATTCCCACCGGCAAGGAATGAGAGTTGCTACTGCTTTACATCCTTGTCAGCATTTGGTGTGGCAACTGTTCCAGAATTTAGCCATTGGAATAGATGTGTTGTGTTCTCTCATTGTTGTCTTATTTGGCATTTCCCTGATGATATATGATGTGGAACATCTTTCCTAGGCTTATTTCCCATTTGCATGTCTTCTTTGGTGAAACGTCTGTTAACGTCTTTGGCCCATTTTTTAAAATTAGATTCATTATTCTTAATCACTGAGTTTGAGGAGTTTTTTGTATATTTTGGATAACAGTCCTTTATCAGGATGTCTTGTCCTTGACATTTAGTTCTTTTTTAAGGCTGGATAATATTTAATTGTATTTATGTACCACATTTTATTTATTCATGTATTATTTAATGGATATTTAGGTTGTTTCTATTTATTTTGGATAAATACTCAGAGATGGGATCTCTGGATCCTATAGTAGCATTTTTTTTTTTTTTTTGGAGGAACCTCCATACCGTCTTCCATAGTAGCTATACAAATTTATATCTACATCAACAGTGCACGAAGGTTTCCCTTTCTCCACATCCTCACCAACACTTGTTTTCCTTTCTTTCTTTCTTTCTTTCTTTCTTTCTTTCTTTCTTTCTTTTCCTTCCTTCCTTCCTTCCTTCCTTCCTTCCTTCCTTCCTTCCTTCCTTCTTCCTTCCTTTACAATAGCTATTTTAACAGGCATACAGTGATATCTCATTGTGGTTTTGATTTTAATTTTTCTGATTATTGGTAATCTTGAGCACCTGCTGGCCATCTGCATGTCTTTTTAGTGAAATGTCTTCAAGTTCTTTGTCCAATTTTCAGTTGGATTGCTTGGTTTTTGTTTGTTTTGCTATCGACAGCAGAAGAGTTATATATTTTAGAAATGAACTCTTTATCAGATGAATGGTTTGGAAATATTTTCTCTTGTTCTATAGGTTGCTTTTTTACTTGTTAATTGTTTCCTTTGTTGTGAAGGTTTCTAGTTTGATGTAGTGCCATTTGTCCATTTTTGCTTTTGTTGCCTGTATTTTTGGTGCTATATCCAAGGAATTAGTAAGACCAATGTCATGAATCTGTTCCCCGATGTTTTGTTCTAGAAGTTTTATAGTTTTAAGTCTTACATGACATTCAAACCTTACCTTTAAGTATCTAATGCATTTTGAGGTTGTTGTTGTTATTTGTTGTTGTTTGGTATGGTTTAAGATTTCAATCAGGTTAAAAAAATGGTTTAGAATATAGCCATATTACCTTCTCCCATTCTTTCCTCACATACTCACTTAATAGCTGGAAAGAACCACATTCCCTGAAAAATTAAAAAAAAGATTTTAAATTAGTAAAGTTACTAGTTTCCTCACAAACTAAATTGAAATAGTGCTCCCAGCACACAACTCTAAAATTTTCAACGATGCAAAAGTGCCCATACCATCTAAACCCCAATGGCAATCTCTTCCCCACACTGTGAAAAATCACTGGCTGATTGTGTTTTTTATGAGTACTATTTTATCCCACAATACAATCTTTTTGAAAAAATACTTCTTGCTAGATTGCATTTTTTAGAGAACATGTGTTAAAAATCTAAAGTATATTTGAATTATGGAAGTCTTTGTTGATTACTGGTTGGCAAATTGTGATTAAAGTTTTAAGCTATTAAAATGAATTATTAAAAAATAAAAATATATAACGGAGGGAGATTTTTTCTTATTTCCCAGAAAAGTAAATTCTTATTTTAATATGGCATACTCAATTGTGAGCTATCACTCTTACAACTTCAATTATTTTATAACATTCTTGGGATATAACACAAAGAAATCTGGAACACATCACTTAGTTGTTATCAAAAACCGTACTCTGAATACATTGAGTTTTTTAAATTCTTACTTAAAATTCTACAGTATGGAGGTATTACCAATTATCTTTTTAGAATCTGCTGAGAGATTTTAGGTTTTTATCCAGTACTTTTTAGTCATAGAAATGCTTTCTGTGTAATCCTTGTATAGACACTCCCTGATGTATGACGGTTCTACTTAAAATTTTTTTGATCTTACAATGGTGCAAAAGCAATACACATTCAGTAGAAACTGTGCTTGGAATTTGGAATTTGGATCTTTTCCCAGGTTAGCAATTTGCAGAATGATACTCTCTCGTGGATGCGGGACACAGGGAGCAGCTCCCAGGCAGCCACAAGATCGTAAGTGTAAAAACCCTTACACTTACAATCATTCGGTGCCCATACAACCACTGTTTTGCACTTTTAGTACACTATGCAGATACATGAGCTATTTAAAACTATTATAAAATAGTCTTTGTGTTAGATATTTTACCAAACTGTAGGCTTACATAAGTGTTCTGAGCACATTTAAGGTAGGCTAGGCTAAACTATGATGTTCGATTGGTTAAGAGCATTGAATGCATTTTGACTTTAGGATATTTTCAACTCAGGATGGATTTATCAAGACATAACCCCATCGTACGTTGAGGACTATCCGTGTAGGCAACAATGCAGATATATTTCTTATCTCAATGAGTGAAAAACAGCTATTCGAAATTTAGTTCAGATATGAGGTTGAAAATCTTTCCCTCTATTTATTAGAAATGTATGAAAGCTTTTAAAAGTTTTTATGCTATCAACAATGTTGCTTTTTAAAAAAGTCTTCTAAGTTTTACCTGATTATTTTAATGGCTCCATTTTATTATGTTTAGATTATTGGACTCCCTGGGATTTCCTTTGAGGTGTAGATATAGATTATTTCCAAATTGGTAGCTAGTATTTCACCAGCATTTATCAAGAAAACAAATAAAGAAAATTTTCTGCTGATAATAAATGCTGCATTGTGTTAAATCCTCTTATCATTTGGAGCTATCTTTAGACTTTCTTGTCCTTTCTTCTGTACCACAAGTTTTTGTTATTATTATTTTATAATTCATTTCAATATTTGATGGGGCTAACTTCTCATCATTAGCTCTTGATTTTAGTATTTTCTTGGCTGTTTATTTTTTAGATAAACAATCTATCAAATTTATAAAATATGTAGACAAATTCTTATAGAAGAGACACTTGCACTATTGAGTCTGAATTCATAAGAAATTGAATGTATTCTGATTAATTCAAGTGATCTCTTATATTTCTTTTTAAAGTTTTACAGTTTTATTTAAAAAGATCAGCACCCTTTTGTTGTTTATATTTACATATTTTGTAACAGAAGCAGTTTGAAAATGCAAATTATATCCAATCTTCATAACACATATGGGCTCCTTCATAAAGGTAATGCTTTATTAAGCAGAAATATGATATATGTTCTAAATGTGTTAAAGCAAAAATTAAGTTTTGTGCTTATACCCTGTGGCAGAAAGGTGAAGGTGCTAGCCAATGAGGATGCAGTGGGTAAATAAAATAGACTTGTGCCCTCAGTGAGCTTACTAGTCAAGGGGTGAAATAGATTATGAAATACTAAGCAATAAAAAATAAACAAAAAAACCTAGCGGCAGAATTCGATTTTTTGTTGCCAACTTCAGACCATTTCCAAATACTCCAACTGTCATGCTATTTTACAGTCCAGCATAAGGGTCTCTGAGTGCTCCAATTTGTCTATTAGAGTCGCCAAAATGGCTGGCTTGGTCATTCTGCACACAGTTTATTAGACTTGGAGAATGGCTCAAGTTTAAATGTACAATACAGAAAAGAGAAGTGGACATTTACTCTGATAAACAGCAGCAGGGATAAAGCTGTTAAATCAAAGATGTTTATTTATTTAAAGTGACTGGGTAGCTGATCAGTAACATTGGCTTAGTGTGTGTGTGGCTGCAGGAAATGAGCCTATGAAGCTTGCAATTTGATATGATCGACTGGATCATAAAACTAGCAGTCAAAAATGTTTATCCTTCTTTTATATGAGCGAGTTACTCATATAATTTTATTTGAAGGAGTAATTCGTGATTACTTTCACGAAAAATGAAGGGAGAAGCAATTCTGTGAACTAATGCTTCATCAATACCTATAGTATTGAGCTTTATAGCTTATTAATGTATTTTCCACATATTGTTTTAATTAGTCCTCAGAACAAATTGAGTTGCTAAAAATCAGATGGCTGTATTTTATTTATATGTTCTGAGATTAGAAAATTGTAGCTTGAATTTTTTTTAATGTTTATTTATTTTTGAGAAAGAGAGAGAGAGAGAGAGGGGGAGAGAGAGAGAGGGAGGCACCGAATCCAAAGTAGGTTCCAGGCTCTGAGCCATCCGCACAGAGCCCGAAGTGGGGCTCGAACTCATAAACCATGAAATCATGACCTGAGCCAAAGTTGGCCGTTTAACAGAATGAGCCACCCAGGCACCCTAGAAAATTGTAGTTTAAGAGACACTTTGTTTTGAATAAGTTCCATCATTATTAAGAGATTTCAGAGTAGGGTTTTAAATATAATGGAAGTAGTGACACAAAATTATAGTGTGAACAGCAAAGCATATCTCATTTTAAGGGTTAAAGGCCTATCTTTGCTCCTTCTACTAAGCCGTATGAATAGATCTTAACATGTTCTTCTGCATTTGGTCTATTTATTCAATTGATAATGGTGCTAAATACAATTTCTTACCATTTTCAGATCAATAAAAAATAAATTTATAAAACTTTTATGTGTGCTAAATGTGTAATCTTTTCTATGCATAAAACTTTTCATTTGGAAAAGGCATTAGTTGCATTTGAGAACCAATAACAAAGAAAATCCATACTCATATAAATTTTTATATGCAATAAGTCATATATTTCTATCTAAAAAATCTATGAGATTAAGAAGACAATTTTCCCATAGAGTAATAACCAAAATAGAACAATTTGCTGAATGTTTTGTTTTTACTGACTTTCATTTCCATGGAATCTATAGAGCTCTTTGAATACAATCAATTATGGAAACAAATAGAAGACTAGTCTAATAAGACCTCCAATATATAGAAATTACAAATAAATATATTGTGTTCCAAATAAAAGCTCAATATTATCTTTTTTCATGTTGCACAAAACTATGTACTATAGTAAAATAATCTCAAATAATACATTGATATCACATCCATTTTCTATATCTCTTAAACATCGGTAGTGTTGTCTCATCCAGAGTAGAAAGTGCAATTTCCAATTATCGTTTCCAAGGTCATTCATGTTTAGGTATGCTATTCCCTTTGAAACAATTTTCACAGCACGGTACAGACCAAGACAAGCTTTCTAATTTGCAGACGAGAAACACCTTGTTTCTCAAGTTAGTAGAAACTTACATCTAACTGAAACCATTATTAATGAAATCGTGGCTTGGGAAATGAAACCACATGGCATTCTCCTATAAGAAACAACTTATGCATTTGTTAAAAATGATCATTTCAATCTATAGTTTGAGGAGGCTATTACATTTTGCAACATTCGTGGCATATATTTTGAAGTATATTTTCTTCTGAATTTTGTTAAGTGGAACACTGTCTAAATCAACCATTGCTTTGTTTTAATTACGTCATCCAGGTTGTGCTATTATTTATACCTGAAAGTGCACTTAAATGCTGCCTTCCAGACTTTTTAGTTTGCTGCAGATATTTACAATTAAATACTAAGAAACATTTACATGCAAGTTTAAGTGCAAAATTAATTTCATCTCCTTTGACCTGAGTTGTTAATTAGTCATCATTCTTATACTGAATTCTATAATGCCTAGATTTTCTGTGAATAAAATAAAAATGTTTACATGGAAGACATTTACTAGCTAGAAATACTTGCGTGTATGTGATGTGCCAGACATTTTTTCAGATATTTTGCAAGCCTTGTTTCTCTTTAATCCACCTATCCACCCTATGAAATAACATCATTATCTGTCCCGTTTGGGAAATAAGTAAAGCTTCGCTAAGTAAAACTTGACCAAATTCATACAATTACGTAGAATTGAAGCAACGATTCTCACCCAGGTCTACCTAACTCCTGAGCCATCATCTGCCTCGATTGCCTTAATGATCAACTGTCAGATGTCAACGTCTCTCTTCTAGAAGATTTGGCGTTATAGTCATGTGTCTTGGCTATAAAAAAATTCTGCCTCTGGTCTCATTCAAACTTGTCACATTTTAAGTTCCCTTCTGCTCTGAATCCTCATCTCTCTTGTTTCGTTAATACCTGTCAATATCATCTCCAACAACAAAACATAAGAGTCCAATAGAGATATATTTGCCATTTTTAACGTTTATTTTAATTTGGCCTTAATTAACACATACAGTTTGATTGTGGTAGTAACTTGGATATGAGTCCCTGCTCAACCGCTTAACCAGATGATCCCATGGCCGTTGGACAAGCAAGCCATCACCAATGGTCACACCACTGGGTTCAGAATAAATTGTGCAATGACATATGGTTGATTTTTAAAAAGCAGAAGAATGAGTAAATAACAACAAGCTGTACTGAGGAAACAGTAAAATTCTGAAGTTGAGTCAACAGAGATTAGAATAAATGGGTTTTCTGTTTTCCCTCCTCCCACAGAGACATGAGCTATGGTCGACTTTCCAGTGGAACATTCCCACCCTGATGGATCTCATTTTCTCACAGAACAAGTGCGAGAAAGTGGTCTTGCTGCAGAGGAATTAACTGCTTACTGCTAATTAAGGTAGTTTTGGGGCACTACCTAACAAAGTAGTTTTCTGAGAACCTCATGGGCTTTTCCCCCATAGACCTTGAAAACGTTGGGAGTGTTCGAGTACCCCCTGCTGGGAGAAGAGATAAACACACCCCACAGGAAGTAGCTGAGCTCCAGGGCAGTTCCACTCCTGAGACAAAGGGGTTCCAGCTGATGGGTTTCCAGGGCAACGCAGTTGTCAACCTGAACCACTTCCAAACAGGTCTCTGCATCACAATGCCTCATTTACTTCACTTGCAAATGGCGCCAGTATTATTATCTACCTTACAGAATCGTTAAGAAGATTACGGGAGTTAATTTAGAAAACACACATCTCAAATACGGTAAAGAAGATGTCAGCGTCACTTAGTGTTCTTACCAATTTATTCGGTGAAATATGTCCATCATCTCGGGCACAGGGCCCAAACAGCCCTCAATACATAGACAATACCAACGCATTTAATTAAAATACATCTTCCATTTCTGTCGTTCTTGTTGTTTATTTTTAATTACTTATCTGTTGACTAGAGGATGGGATATTTGTTGCAAGCAGTGACAGAGAATGGGTTTTGGAGAAATGAATGTGGGCTTTGGAGTGTGGCAAAACTGCTTTGCACTAAGTTTGTGCCACTTTCTATGTAAGCAACTTTGGGCAAATTACTTAACCACTCTGAGGCTCACTTTCATCATTTGTAAATCAGTTAAAACTTATACACTGAGATCATTGAAAGAATAAAATTAGATTAACAGTCAAATGTTGTCTGACATACTATAGGTGCTTACTTAATGCTAACCCCTCCCCTCACCCTGCACAAGAGTTACAGCCGTTTCAAATCTAAAGTTTATTAAAAACCAAAATTAAGATTTATTTGATTTTAAAATTGCTTAAGAAGCCAGACACTTCGGTTATTTAGTTGATTCAGCTGTCGATGGAGTTTCCTAGAATTACAGTGGTATTATTGCTTGTGAATTTTTTATGAGATGGAAGTTACTTACATAACGGACGCTGCGGCCTACGACTATAATGTTAATAGTGAATTATGCTCCACCTCAGTGGCCTTCAGCAGATTTAAGCACTTTTGAGTAGGATGCTTTGTATTTGTGCGGCATGCCCACATTTTCAATCAAATCATCTAATAGTGACCGAACGTTGCAGATTTTGTGGCCAGAATTGCTGCCCACTTGTTATGTGAGAGCAGGTAGGAAGGCACACTCATTTAGAGGAAAGATGCTTCTTTTGTAAGGGAGAAAAAAAAGTTAGTGTGCATTTAGATTCACTAACATGTGACAGCACAGCCACACTCCGTGAGGCTCTCTGGAGGAATGGATGGATAATACAACGATCAAACTTGAGTATATCACTTCTTTGTGGCTGGATTCTCCCCTCAACTCATTGGCCACGTATCCTGCAGTAACCAAACCCTTCTGCCAACCCCTCTAATGACAAAAGTGGTCTTCTAGCCACTTTCCTGGCCCTGAACAGAGTGGTGGTGTTCATGTGCTCTTTCTCAACACCCCCCCCCCCCTTCCTTCCTCTTTATCTCTTACAAGGAGAAAAGGATGCTCCTTCTTGTGTGGGGGGACCATAACCTTCAGTCTTCAAATCATAACAGTTTTGAAAAAGGAAACAACACTATCGAAAATTATACCGGGACGACAGGAGTCCCGGAAACTATTCTGAGCAAATGTGGACACACGGACACCTTATTCAGGGCTTTTCAGGACCCTTGAACATTAGCTCTTGTAATTCCTGACCCTTTTTCTATAATTTCTGGATACCCTAAATTGATAAAATGCCCTGGATGAGCTATCTTGTTTCATTTCCTCGAAGCTTTGATAAGGCCAACATGATCTGACCTCTTAGATCAAATCATTAGTTCATTGAGCGCTTCTCCAACACTTTACTTAAATCTCATCTAGCCACACTGGACTCCTCACCCTTGGAAATACCAGGTTCATTCCTGCCTCAGGACTTTTGCCTTTGTTTTCTCCTCTATCTAAGCTGCATTTCTCCTAAAACACCATGCCCCCTTTTGCCTTGAGGTCTTTACTCAACATCACCTCCTCAGTGGGATCCTCTTAGTTTACCCCAATAAAATGGTGACTCACCCCCTCACTATGTTCCCTATGTCCCTTCCCTGCTTTATTCCTGATTAGTATTTGTTTTCAAATAAACTTTACTTATATAACTTACATATATATTGTTGTGTCTACTGTTGTATTTCTAGCATCTATGATGGTGTTTAGCACGTGGTATTTAATAGATGTGGTGAATTTGAGGGTGTCTATGACCCTGTACCTCTGTTTGTTTGTAAAATCCCACCCCTTTTTCTTTCACTGGGTAAGCTGTGTTCATTCTTAAAAATTCAGATCAGTTGTAACCTATTTTAGGAGGCCTTCCCTGACCTCCATGTCTGCTATTTGCCATCAGGGGCTGTCACACTCACCCTTGGTCTTGAACTTACATCATATCTCTTAAAATTTTCCTTCAACTTGCCTACATTAGCATTAAACTAGGAGCTCCTCCAGATTAGGGAATGGAATTGTGTCTCTCTTCCTGTAGTTAAATACAATGCTTGAAACATTGACTGAATTATTTCCACACCTCCAGTGTAGGGAAACTCACTACATGTAGTGTCCATCCACTGCATCTTAAACAATTCCAGGGTTTTTTGTTTTTTTTTTTTTTTTTTAATTTTTATTTTTGGAACTTTTAAAATGTTTGTTTATTATTTTGAGAGAGAGACAGACAGACAAACAGAGCATGGGGGAGGAGCAGAGAGAGGGAGACACAGAATCCGAAGCAGGCTCCAGGCTCTGAGCTGTCAGCACAGAGCTGGACTCAGGGCTTGAACCCACAGAGCTGGACTCAGGGCTTGAACCCACAGACAGCGTCAGGAGACATCATGACCTGAGCCAAAGTCAGATGCTTAACCGACTGAGCCACCCAAGTGCCCAATGCACTTCACTTGAGATGGTTCTGATGACGAATTTCTCCAAAAACTTTTAGAAGTGTATTTATTTATTTTGAGAGATACAGAGATAGTGTGAGTAGGGGAGGGGCAGAGACAGAGGGAGAGAGAGAGAGAATCCCAAGCAGGGTCTGCACTGTCAGTGCAGAGCCCGATAAGGGGTTCCAACTCATGAAACCTGGAGATCATGACCTGAGCCAAAACTGAGAGTCGGTGGCTTAACCGACTTAGCCACCCAGGCTCCAGTCTCTAAAATTTTTGATTCATAGCTGGCCACCCTTTCATATGCCTAATGCTCCCTCAGCTAATCACAGTACAACCTGATGTTTTCTAGCATTATGCATTAAGTGTCACATATATAGATTTTCTCAAACTTTCTCCAAGAAGCTCTATATTATGGGATCTTATATTTAGATCTATAATATATTTTGAATTTTTTTTTTTGGATATAGTATGAAGATTTTCTCCCCTCCACTTCCTCCAATTTTTCTTCTTCTTTCTTCATTTGCTTTTCTTTTTCTTTTTTTCTATGTGTATTTCCATTTGTCCTGGTATCATTTGTTGAAAAGACAATTCTTTCCCTCATTGAATTGTATTGGCGCTTTTGTTGAAAAGTGATGGACCGTGATTGTTACAATAAATTCCGGGACTCTGAATTCTGTCCCCTTGACCTAGCCTATTCTTTACCAATACCACAGTCTTTTGATCACTATAACTTTAGAGTAAGTTTTGAAATTTGGTAATGGAAGTCTCCCAACTTTGTTCATCTTTTCTAAAACTCTTTTGTCTTCTGGACCTTTCATTTCCATATGAATTTTTGGATTGACTTTCAGCGTATACAAAAAAATATACAGAGAGATTTTGATAGGGATTCTTTCATATTTGTTGATAAATTGGGTAGAGAATGGTGTCTTAACAATACCGAGTTTTCCAACCTTGGATATAGAATATCTCAATTTATTTTGCTCTTTAATTTCTGTTAGCAATATTTTGTGCTTTTCTCTGTACAAATGTTATTGTCTTTCTAAATTGCATTTATTCTTGCCTATAAATATCTAAGATAGGTTTTTTTTGGTGCTTTGTTTTTTATTTATTTATTTATTTATTTTTTTAAACGTTTCTTTGTTTATTTTGAGAGAGTGTGTATTATTGAGCACCAGCTGGGAAGGCGCAGAGAGAGGGAGAGAGAGAATCCTAAGTAGGCTCTGTGCTACCAACCCAGAGCCCAAAGTGGGGCCTGAACTCATGAACTGTGAGATCATGACTTGAGCCCAAACCAAGAGTCTGAAGCTTATTTGACTGAGCCACACAGGCAACCCTGTTTCTTTGTGTTTTTTTTTTTTTTTTTTTAGTATATGTCATGAGAAATTTATATTGGATATATCATTAGACATCGTAATCTTCAATTTTTTCCGCATATTTATTATAAAGTTTTTAAAGTTGATTTCCACATAATAGGTCCTAGTTATAAGACAAAACATCATATGCTTTCTTCATTTACTTTAGCAAGAAACGAGAGATCGTCACAACCCAATAATTCTTCCTGGTGCTTAGAAAAGCAATATGCAATCAAAATAGTAATGTCTCTCAAACACCTTTGTTTATAGATTATTTTATAGCTTTTGTATTATGTTCACATATGCAATCTAATTTGACTGTTACATGAACCCTACAGAGGGAAAGTCATATATAATTATCTCTCAACAAAGAAAAAAAGCAGGGTAAGCTTTAGCAGATTACGTTCCCTAGTGCTTTGCAAAGTCTGGGTGAAAATCCGCAAACCCTGACCTTTCTCTAGAGTTCTTTTCACCACTTTATAAAATGCCTTCATCTAGGGGACAGCTATGAATGTATATTCAGCTCTATTATTTGATAAGCTATCTCTTTGGATGATATTTTCCTTCCTGATGATTTGAAAGTTCCAAGCCATACCCCATCATCTGGAATAATTATTCACAAATTGCAATTGGAATCAATGACTAAATCATAAATTCTCTGGTGTCATTTCACACTAAAAAATGTTAGTTATGAAAAAAATGTTAAATGGTCTTATTACCCATGGGGAAAAAAAAATCAACTTTTTAAAAGCACTATTGACTGTCCATAAAAATTCTCCTTGAGTTTATAAAGGTCTATACATTTATTTTTATAGGAGTCAAGTTTAGAAAGTAGGCAGTGCTTCTAATTTATATTCAACGTAATCATCTGTTATCTATTTAAACCAGATAAAGTAAATGAGATAAAGAAAATAAGCACCAATTTACACTAGCTATTAACTTTCCCAGGGGTATGCTATTAGGTTTTTTTTTTTAAAGGGGTTTGTTGAGATTGTCCTTCAGTTTAATTTCACTCAATAATATCACTAATGACCCCATTAAGGACATTAAAAGTTTCCTTTTCTGATAAATCTTCAGAATATTGAACTTTTATAAAGTATCTACTGACTAATCAGCTAAATAAATCAAGGTCACCTTTAAGATGGTGTCCTAACACTAACTGGGTGTTAGTACGTGTTACACAACTCTCATGCACAGGTAGCTATTTCCTTTAAGCACCGGGGTTGCACCAAATTCCTTCATTTGCTCATTCAAATGAAGCAAATGTCTGGTTGAAAGGCTGGAAGACTTTACTCAGGAAGACTTGGAATAAGTTGGAAGGAAAAGTTGAGGCCATAACATTTTTCAAAATGCAGTATATGCATTTTTATATGCTATAACTAATATTAGTCTGGATGTTTACAGTCTTAAAACATACAGTCTAAAAGTGAATGTGTGAACAAGAAGTTCCTTCTGTTTCTCTCTTCCATTTCCTTTTTTATTTCATTATCTTTAAATTAACATGGGGGGTCAGGGGAGAAAGGGTAAGTTTTGTTTTGTGTTAATTACGTACTAGTCATGTGCTCACACTGCCGTTGAGGCAAGTTACATAAGTTTGATCATAGCTTTGAAATTGAAAGTTAATAATTTTTTGTCTCCCCAAATACATATACACACATATATGCCATTATATTGAGCTTATATTACCTAGGGACAAATGCGTGGATTATTGACAGAATTTCTCAGTAGTTTAGGGCTAGGGGGGATACAATCAAATAACAACGAGCACAATCTTCTCATTTTGGAAGGGACACAAATACAGTAGGAAATCTTATTAAATTTTTCTAAATGGGATAGAATCGGTGGCCAAGGTAGGTTCTGAAAGTGTTTCTCCTCAGCCCCAGATGTTACTGTTGGGTTTCCTAGAAGTTAAACACTGAGACTGATGTTTGTGTGCAAGAAATGTGTTGAGGAGTGAAGCGGGATGAACATGTCCTGGGGAGGTAAGGAAGCAGAATGGAGCAGAGAAGTTGAACTCCCACAGTGACTTTAGCCGATCCTTCCCCATGAGGAGCTCTAAAGCTAACAAGATACTTCGGTTCTGTCCCATCTGGGGCAAGGGAGCTGGCCATTATTCCTTTACATTGGCCATTCTATGTGGACTGCCCTCATGAATGAAGGATGACCCTGAAAAAGAGTGATTCTCTCCAGCCAAGGGGAAACCTAGGAAAGGGACTCCACTGAGAGTGGCCTGTGGTCCACCATTCCAGCAGCTATGGAGTGAGTTTCATCCTGGAGGGGGTGCTTGGGAAGTGCCCCATCACTGACACTGCACTGAAATTGTGCATTTGACTGGAAGATAGAGTACCCTATCTTTTCAAGAGTGAGACACTGAAAGACCCTGATGAATTAAAATGATCCTCTATGACATATTTTCCCGTTAGAAAAATATTACACTGAACAGTGATGTTTGGAAATAACTTTTCAAAAACAATTACACAACGTAGATTATTTTTAATATCCTTTATGTTATCTTGATTTAAAAATTAGATTATACAAAGTTTCTAGAAAAAAAGAGTAAAATTAACTAATCTTTTAACAATTTTTTAATGTTTATTTTTGAGAGAGAGGAAGAGCGGGAGAGAGGGAGTGGCAGAGAAACAGAGGGAGACACAGAATCCGAAACAGGCTCCAGGTTCTGAGCTGTCAGCAGAAAGCCTGATGCGAGGCTTGAAGTCACTGATGGGGAGATCATGACCTGAGCCCAAGTGGGACGCTTAACTGACTGAGCCACCCAGGTCGCTCAACGTAACCAATCTTTAAATGTGATTGGAATAATGCTATATTAGTTCCCCAGGGATGCCATAATGAATAACCATGACCTGGGTGACTTTACAACAACAGAAATTTATTCTCTCATAGTTTAGGAGGCCAGAAGTCTGAAATCAAGCTGTGGGCAGTGTTTGTTGATTATGGGGGTTCTGGGGGAATGTCTGCTCTGTGTCTCTCTCCTAGCTTCTGGTGTTTGCGAGCAGTCTCTGCCATTCTCTGCCTTGTGGTTCCTTCACTGCAATTTCTGCCACCATTGTCGCATGCCTTCTTTCCTGGGTGCGTCTCTGTGGGCCCTTTCCTGTTCTTAAAGGATACCCGTCATTAGATGCAGGCCCCTCCTCATACAGTATAACCTTATCTTTACTAACTACCTCTGCAAGGACCCTGTTTCCAAGATGGCATTCTGAAATTCTGTGTAGACAGTTATGTTCTGGGGACACATTTCAACTCACTATATATGCGCTAAGTGTTCTAGTTACCATTGTGATGAAGGGAATCACCATAAAACATCAAAATTCCCCATGAATATAAAGTTATATTTGAGGTTCAGTTTTGACCATATATTCACCATTGTGGTACATACTATTATATGTATCCTCATGGTAAATATTGAAAATGGTTGTGTTGAAAACAAACATAAAATGATGCTGTCAGTACCATCCAAAAGACATCAGTACAATGAGTTTATTCATTGTACTTAAGACCCCATGTATTGTAACCAAGGGGATACACAGAGAGCACATAAATATCCTTAGCACTGTCATACATTTATTATGAAAGAAACATGAGAGATTAAAAAAACAATAAACAAAACAAAACAAAAACTCCATTTAGAACTTGATAAACAATATAGTGTTCGTCTTGGAGAGACCCAGGGGAAATAATTTAAATAAACTATCTCTTTAAAATGCTACGTGCAGAAACTTAATATCATGTCTTCCTTTTCTGGCTAAACATTTTCTCTTTCTTTCTTTCTTTCTTTCTTTCTTTCTTTCTTTTTCTTTCTTTAGAAGCAGACATTCTAATGCATTCCATTGACCTTAGGGTTACCTCATAGTAGTTTTCTAGACATTTCATAAATGCTTGTGGTTGCTTTCATCTTCATGATGATGATGTTTTTCTCAGTGAACAATATTTTTAAATGTAAGGCCTGACCCAACATTTCTCTCCTCACTTGCTCTCATTTCCTCAAGTTATTCAAAGCTGACCTCAATATCTTACCCTTGAAAAGTTACCTGGAAGCTGGTGGCTACCACTGAGTTGATAAGTAAGTCAGTTTTGTTAGGTATGACAAAACATACTATTAACTCTAACATGACAGGGAATAATCGAGGCTATAAAACACTTTAACAGGTGGGAGAATGAATGCATAACATAAAAGGGAATAATCGAGAATCATCAAATAAAACACTTTAACAGGTTGGAGAATGAATGCTTAACATAACCCAGTAGGTCTACCTAAGTTAATCAAAACATATTTACTTAAAAATCAAAACCCTTATAAAAATTCCAAGAACAGGTTTTAAGCAGAATTTGGCTGTAACATTGTTCCATGAAAGGGAAGGGGATGCAAAATGACCTCCAAAGGCCAAAGGAGACATAAAACCACAAGAAAAGGTTGACAAGTCCAGCTTGCTAAGACATGGTTCATTAAGGGGACTTACACACAGAAGTGTGCCTTGGTCAACAGCAAGATAAGTAGATCCTGCAAGGCCACCTCCCATAAGACCTGTTTTTATAGCTCTGGAGATCAATTGGGAGGAAACGTTTGCGAATCTTAGTCATTATCTCCAGAGAAGACCAAGGTCATCATGCCCTGAGGGTGTACTTAAGGGTGTGATAAAACAAAAAGAATGTGTGTACAGGGTGCTGTGCTCCAGAAGGCTTCAGGTCACAGAGTGGTCATCATGGTGGATTTGTCCAAAATGGCGTCAGGCTGGTTCGCACAAATACGTTTTTCTCTGACATGTTAGGTAGAAGGGTCTCTTTTTTTCTCTTTCTTTTTGTTCAAATGTTCTTGAACTTCTCCCCAAAACTCTCCACCTCAATAGATAAGGATGATTATTATTATTAAATCCTTTTATAAAGTTTATTTTTGTTTATTTTGAGAGAGAGAGAGAGAGAGCAAGCAGAGTTAGGGGAGGCAGAGAAAGAGAGAGAATCACAAGAGAATCCCAAAAAGGGTTTAATCCCAAGAGAGAATCCTAATCCCACCACATGTGGGGCTTGAACCCACCAGCTGTGAGATCATGACCTGAGCTAATCAAGAGTTGGATGCTTAACCAGCTGAGCCACTCAGGCACCCCAATACAGATTTTTTTTAAGTAAAAGCTAAAATTCTTCATTTAGTTATTTAAATATAGACACTTGAATAAATAAAGATATGGGATTACTAGATAAATAGATTATAGATAAATGATAGGTAGATAGATGATAGATAGATAGATAGATAGATAGATAGATAGATAATAGATGATAGATAGATAGATAGATAGATAGATAGATAGATAATAGATAGAAAACTTCTTTGTAATGGTCTATAAAGGTAAAAAAGAATTTAGGACACGAAGACAGATGATTAAAATGAGCTACCTGAGGTTATTTGTGAGTTAATGCCAAAAACAACAGGCATTCCATTCCTTCTTCTTTCCCCCCTGACATGTACTCTAAGGTAAATATCACTTCCTGCTGAGAGATGTGTGCGTGTGTAAAGAGGAATATATCTGTAATCCAAGTCTGTAAATCCTAGGAACCAGATAGGAAAGTCATTTAGGCATGTGGGTTTGTAATTTTTAAAAATAGATTCTTCCCAAGAGAAAATGTGGGAACAAGGGTGACACTGGAAATAAGAATTACGGGGTTAATTAGTGGAGGATGAAGTCAAGGGGAAATTGAAAATAGCAAATATTTGGGAGGAAACTGCAGCTCAGAGGAAATTGGGACCCTTCAGTGGAGCAGAAGTCAATAGCACTCAGCAGAGAGGAAACAGAGGACTCACGAAGGGTTGAAAAGAGAAAAAAAAGTCAGTCAGATTCAAGTGTCTACTTGGCCCCGAATGAATGAAGCTATCTTACAGTGATAATCAAGGACTTTACTAAAAACCTCCACTTCCAGGCAAGAAGGAATAATAGGAACTGGTTGATCCTCTCACCTAAAACAAACAGAATGTGACAATACTTATGAAACAATGGTTTTAAAGACATGAGACCTTCGGCAACAAGGAGAGGAATCTCTGAGGAGAGAAACAAATGATGTGAGTCCTAGGATTGCCTCAGTTAACTATCTTAAAAGAGTTTCCAGAGTGAGGTGTAGGTATGGTGCATCAGTCAGGTTTCTCCAGAAAAAGAACCAACAGGATGGGAAAGAAAAAAAATAAATATGTATTGAGTCACGTAGTTGTGGAGGGGCTGGCAAATCTGAGATATGTAGGACAGGCTGGCGTCTGGAAACTCAGCAAGATCTCTATGTTAAAAAAAAACTTTTTTTTAATGTTTATTTATTTTTGAGAGAAAGAGTGACAGAGCACGAGCAGGGGGAGGAACAGAGAGAGAGGGAGACATAGAATCCAAAACAGGCTCCAGGCTCTGAGCTGTCAGCACAGAGCCCGATGTGGGGATTGAACTCACAAACCAGAAGATCATGACCTGGGCTGAAGCCAGACGCTCAACCCACTGAGCCACCCAGGCGCCCCAGCAAGATCTCTATGTTACATTCTTCAGGAAGAATTCCTTGTTCTTTGGGAAACCTCTCTTTTTGCTCATAAGGCCTTCAACTGATTAGATGAAGCTCACCCACCTTGTTAAGATTAGTCTCTATCCCTTAAAGTCAGGTGTGTGTAAATGTTAATTACATCTCCAAAATAGCTTCACAGGAACCTTTATGCTAGTTTTGGACCAAACAACTAGCCAAGGTGATGCATACATTTCACCATTACACATGGGGACCTACCCCTGCCCCGCCTTCTCCCCCCCAACCCCCGCCTATTTTTTAATTGAAGTCTAGTTGACATAGAATGTTATATTAGTTTCAGGCATACAC
Source organism: Felis catus (assembly GCF_018350175.1). NCBI lineage: Eukaryota > Metazoa > Chordata > Mammalia > Carnivora > Felidae > Felis > Felis catus. Next base: position 68,371,391 of record NC_058369.1, on the reverse strand, counting down.
AGTTGGACAATTTTATGCATTGCTCAATGCTCACCACAGTAAGTATCTGTCACCACACAATGCTGTTACAATTTTATTGGCTAAATTCCCTATGCTGTCCTTTTCATCTCTGTGACTCATTTATTTTGTAATTGAAAGTTGGTATCTCTTAATATTTTTTTTACTTATTTTGCCCATTCCCCTACCCACCACCCCTCTGGGAACCACCGGTTTGTTCTCTGTATTTAAGAGTCTGTTTGGTTTACGTGTTTGCTTATTTGTTTTGTTTTGTTTTGTTTTGTTTTAGATTTCACAATTAAGTAAGATCATCATGTATTTGTCTTTGGTTTATTTTATTTAGCATAATATTTTCTTAGTCCATCCATAGTACACAAATGGCAAGATCTCATGATCTTTTATGGCTAGGAATATCCTATTGTGTGTGTGTGTGTGTGTATAGAGATATACACACACACATACAAACATACATGGAACACCTGGGTGGCTTGGTCAGTCAAGCATCTCGATTTCAGGTCAGGTCATGATCTTACGATTTGTGAGTTCCAGCCCTGCATGGGGCTCTGTGCTAACAGTATGGAGCCTGCTTGGTATTCTCTCTCTCTTCATCACACTGTGTTCTTTCCTTGCTTGTGCTCTCTCTCTCTCTATATATATATCTCAAAATAAATAAATAAACAAATGTAATTATATCAAAAATCACACTAAATTTAAATGCTCTAAACCACCTTTATTTCCTTTGCTTTTACTTTTTTTATGTTTATTTTTGAGAGGGACAGAGAGACAGAGTGCAACTGGGGGTGGGGCAGAGAAGGGGGGAGACACAGAGTCCGAAGCAGGCTCCAGGTGCTGAGCCGTCATCACAGAGCCCAATGAGGGGCTCGAACTCACAGACCACGAGATCATGACCTGAGTGGAAGTAAGAAGCTGAACCGACTGAGCCACCCAGGTGCCCCGAACCACCTTTATTTCTACAGAATGGTTTTGTGGAACAGAGAATTTGTGATTCATATTATTTTTTGAAAATATCCCCTATAGTTTTTGATGAGAAATCAGCCGATAATTGTATCACAGATCCCCCCTTTATTTTTAATTGCTGAGCTTTACGTGATGAGTCATTCTTTCTTGTTTCCATGGTTCTCTATTGATTTGTCTTTCAATGGCTTTTCTGTGGTGTGCATGGGCATGAATCTCTGTGTTCATCTCGTGTGGAATTTGCTGAGCTTCTTGGAGGTGGAGGGTCATATCTTTTACCAAATCTGGAAAGTTTTTGCCAATATTTCTTCAAATGTTCTGTCTTTCCCTTTGTCTCTCTACTGTCTTTCTGTAGCTTCCACTATGCAGAGGTTGGCATGGTATGCTGATGCCTCCCAGGCTGTGTAATTTTGTTTGCATTATTTTTCTTTCTGCTCTTCAGACAGGATAATACCATATCACTTGATCTCTTTTCGAATAAATTGGTTGTTTCTTCCTTCAGCTCCCATCTACCTGGTAAGCCTCTCTCCTAAAATTCGCTTGTTATTATTATTTCAATTCCAGAATTTTTATTAGGTCCCTTGTGATAATTTTCTGTGACTTCATGGCTATTCCTTAGCTGGTGAGACATCATTTTCGTACCTTCTTTTAATCTTTTGACATGTTTCCTGAATTTATTTATTTATTTATTTATTTATTTATTTATTATGTTTATTCATTTTGAGTGAGAGAGAGAGCACACACGGGGAAGGTCAGAGAGAGAGGGAGAGAGAGAACCTCAAGCAGGCTCCCCACTTTCAGCACAGGGCTCAAATCCACAAGCTGTGAGATCATGACCTGAGCCAAAATCCAGTCAGACGCTTAACCAACAGAGCCACCCAGGCGCCCCCATTTGGACATATTTAAAAGAACTGATGCGAAGTCCTTGTCTAACAAGTCTGACATTTTCATTTCTTTGAGTACAGTTGATATTGACTTCCCTTCACGGCACCCCAGCCTCCAGGTACAGGCCATACATTTTTATGTCTTTGCATACATTGTGATTTTTTATATGATGACTTTGCATTTAATACGGCAACTCTGGACATCAGAGCCCTTCTCCCACACTATAGGGTTTGTTGTTGCTATGTGTTGCCTTTGTTGGCCATTTAGTAACATTCCACAATCCAATCTGTAAAGTCCTTTATCATCTATGGTCACTCAAATCTCTGCTTGTGTAGATACTGGAATTTAGCTACAAGCGAGAGTTTAGGTCCTTCTCAGGGTTTTCCAAGGCACAGCCCAACCCATATAGGTGAAGTCCTTGATACCCAGTAATACGTTGGAGTGTCTCAAAGTCCCCTATGGGTAGCTCATTTCCCAGTTTATTCTTATAAGTTTGAGGGTCAGCTTCTTTTATGACACAACTGTTATTTCTACCTCAGACAGTTATGATATTAAAGAATTACCAATAATTTTTTTTTTTTTTTTTTGTAAACACCTCTGAGTAAAGGGTACCTGCACTTGAATGCACTCTGAAGCACATCACATAAATAAAAGTCTTGTAGTTGGGGGTTTGGGAGGAATGGCCAGACAGATCTAATAACTATAACCATCAATGCGAATATCTCCAAATATATTCTGTTCCCTCAATTGACTATTAAGGCTGCTGGTTTTCACAATGATTATATAGCTGTTGATTTTCAAGGCTACTGGAGATCTAGAGGTATGGGTATGGAAATTAGGCTAGTTAAAGCATCACTAAGCTGGCTATCATTATTGGTATTCACACGTTTTTGTTGCAGGCCTTTGGTTAATTTCCGAAATTCTGAAAAAAAATGGGCTTTATGATTTTTGCCAGGGTGATCGTGACTTTTGAGAAGGTGCCTCCAAAATCCTGAGGATTTTTAAGTCCTAAATAGTAAGTAGTAAAAGAGGAACCTATTTACTATTCCCACTGATACCATAATCTACCCTGACTATGGTTACTTGCTCAATATTTATCTCTAAATTAATCAATGTATACAGGTGTTTGTCCTGACAGCCTCAGCAGACTAATTATACTCCTAAAATCACTTTCTATACTGCCAGTGTTACAAAAAAAGAGTCAAATATTGTTTTTAAATTAAAAAATATTAAAAAAATTATATTGTGATTGTGAATGAATGGAATTGAAAAGAGATTCGATGTTATTCTTATAATTTTGACATATTTGGAAACCTAGGCATTAACTTTGTGAAAATTTCCACTTTGGAATGCAATTTTTGACAGCCTAATCCCTTTATATAATGCTGCATAAAATCTAGCCAGGGCAATCCTTAAAATGATATTTAATATATTATACACCTGAAACTAATATTACACTGTATGTTAACTAACTGGAAGATAAAAACTCAAAAAAGAGTGGATTTATTCAGCACATTAATTATATGATTCAAGCGATATTCATTGAATGCTTGTAATTTTAATACTTTGATAAAAGTTAAAACCATTAATTACTCTCAGAGTATAAAATAACATATGATATTGATTAATGAATGATTCTTTGCCAGTTACTTTCTTTGCTCTGGTTAGTTCGTGTTCATTGTTTAGTCATAGACATATGGGTAAAATTCTTTCTGACTCTCATGACCCCCTTTCACACAGTAGTAGAGTGACCCTCCCCATGGCCGAGAACATGATTAAGATTCTTTTATTTTTTTAACAGTCAAATCTGCTTCCGATTTATCTGTAAATAAGAGCATTCATACTTTCATTTAGTCTCACAGTTATTCATCCATGGATCGGCAGTAAACCCAACTGAAATGTTTCCCGTATAATGTTAACCATCTATGTCTGCTCAGTTTGTTCTCTCCTGCTGCATTGCATAAGTCGGTAGCAGACAGAATACAGACTGTAAAATGAAATCACTGCAGAGATATTTCCTTACGATCAGATGACATGAGATCTGGTAGAAATGTAGTAGGTAGAAAGATAGAAAGACCCAAGGCTACCTTGGCATTGTCTTGCTTCTTACTGCCATGTTAATTAGCCTAAAGAAATAAATACCAGTATCTGCTGTCTCTGCTCTTCAATCAAAACGAAACTGAAGGAAATGGTTCATGTAAAAATGCATGCCTTCTAAATTCCTTAGATAGTCTCTGATGCAATTCCTTTTTAACTCCTTTTATAAGATAAATCGATCCCCCATGGGGCACTGATTCTGACTTTTCTGAACTTCTTTTTGGTTCCACTTTACCATTCATACAAGAAGAGAATTCTAATTGAACAGCAGTTTAGCTTTTTTATCTACAAAATAAAAAGATAAATATTTCATTCCAAATAGTAAAACAGGGGGCGCCTGGGTGGCTCAGTAGGTTGAGCGTCCGACTTCGGCTCAGGTCATGATCTTGCGGTCCGTGAGTTCGAGCCTCGCGTCGGGCTCTGTGCTGACCGCTCAGAGCCTGGAGCCTGTTTCAGATTCTGTGTCTCCCTCTCTCTCTGACCCTCCCCCATTCATGCTCTGTCTCTCTCTGTCTCAAAAATAAATAAACGTTAAAAAAAATAGTAAAACAGGTAATAAACACGAGTACTAAATACATATCAAATTTCCCTCCTTTGAAAAGACAGGAGATATGCAATATATCCAGTCCTTTCCCTGGAAATTGACTTGCCTTAGCAGTATCAAATTCTGTGGACTATCATATTTATCTAGACCCTATTAGTCCTTTAATTTTTACCTCTCGTGTCTGAGGATTTTCTTTTGTGAGATCACCCATCATGTATTTAGTGGATATTGTTCTCCCTAACCCCTGGAGACTTTGCTTCATCAATATTCCCGTTTGCACAAAACTACTTTTGTTTCATCCTTGGCCTTCTATCCTTTACCTGGATATCTTTCCCAGCCCACTTAGCATATTTTACTTCCACTGTTATAGAGATATGACACTCGACCTTTCAATTTCCCATCTCCTTTTCCAATTTCACATCTTGTGGGTTGTGCAGTTATCTTTCCGGAGGGAAGCACAGCCTATGATGGCTTTGTCCAACAATGTAGAAGAGGTGTGTGTGTATCATTGGAGCGTTTGCTGTGATATTTCCTTATTCCTCTTGCGCAAAATCATGCTGTTTGCTCCACCTGTGTGACAGAACCAGCATTGCCTAATTTATGATGGAAGCTGGAGCTGGTCCCCCAGATAAGTGGGGAATAGATTGCCTCTCTGTGGCTAAGACCCAGAGTGTAACAAGACTCCAGCCAGAGCAGTGTGTCCCCTGTGGACCTGTACTATGCATTATTCACATAGTTCTCTGCATTACTAACTACTAGCAGTAAGTAGAAGTCCACAGCTGGGGTCACGAAACCCAGAGGGTATTAGTGTACTTGGAAAATGTGCTTCTGCAAACATAATTGCAAGGTATCTTTGTATATCCCATCCCTACCTCAAAGATATTATAAAATAAAAATACTTATCCATGAGTAAGCAAAAGACAAGAGATACTACAAAATATGTGTCTTTCTGTCTCTTTTCTTTCTTTCTTTCTTTCTTTCTTTCTTTCTTTCTTTCTTTCTTTCCTTTCTTTCTTTCTTTCTTTCTTTCTTTCTTTCTTTCTTTCTGTTTGAAAAAGACTATTTTGGAGGCTATGCTAAAAATCTCTGCCAGGATAAGGAGAAGTGTCCTTTATTTAAAAAAATCAGTGGACAAGATAACTTTGATGTGCATTTCACGTTTTTTATTTGAATTTAGGCAATGTAAATAATTTTTAGGTAGTTGGGTAAACTCAGCACTTGAAAGATCTGGCATACCAAAAAAAAAAAAAAAGGCATGATGTTTTGTTTTTATGAATTGTGAAAGGTATTTTCAACTAAGTGGTTCATTCTTCGACATTCCAGGACTTGTCCAATCAACCAAATAGATGACAAAATATCTTTGTAAAAAAAGTATATTTAGCACCCCTGGGTGGCTCAGTTGGTTAAGTATCTGACTCTTGATTTCATCTCAGGTCATGATCTCAGAGTTTGTGAGTTTGAGCACCACATCGGCCCTGTGCTGACAGTGTGAGGTCTGCTTGGGATACTCTCTCTCTCCCTCTTCCTCTGCCCCTCCCATGCTCTCTCTCTCAAAATAAATAAATAACCTTTTTTTTTTAATAGAAGTATATTTCAAACAATATCTTGGCAGGAATAATCCAATTATTTCATTTCTATATGAAGCAATATGTGCAGAAAAATTGAAAATTGTCACTTTTATGCATCATTTATTGATGAAATATAGTTTTAATGACCAAAGCCCATTTTTCTTCCATGTGACACGTACTTCAGGGCCATTTGGGAATTATATCTATTGCCAGTTAGATTGTGAGAATGGTTAAAGAGCACATAGAACCATAGAATGTTGGTTTTGATAGAAGTTATACAGAATTCCTGGTCTGTAATATGATAAACTATATGCACTTATTATTTTGGGATTTTCTGAAAGTTTTCATCATGGAACGGTACTCCTTCTTGTTGGTTTGTAATTATTTTTCAGATGTACAGATTATTTCTGGAGTAGCATCACCGCTATTCTTAGGACTTAGGCCAACATGTGTAGGAAAAACTATTTTACCAGATCTAATCCGCCAAAGATACCTTTTACTGCAGAGTCACAATCTATGTTTTCCAGTTTCTGCAGTATAGTTGCACAAGGCACATCAAAGGAGACATACCTGGAATTTACATTATCATTTAACCTCCCTCTCCTTGATTACAAGCTACCGTTAAGGTCCAGCTATTAGAAATTTGATCTCTAGAAAGTAGTCTCTATTAGCCTCGTGATTAGCTCTATGGTATAATTCTAAATGAGTGAATGACTAAGTGAATGACTGAATGCTGATTGACTGAGTAGACTGACTGACTGACTGACTGAATGAATGAATGAATAAAACAGGTCCATCATGGTATTTTGCCAAACAAAAGGATATCTGAAAGCATGCCACAACTTTAAGGGTATGATTAGTGTTGTCAGCTATAGTTTGCTTAGGACTTTTTCCCTTCTTTTGAAATCCATTATGTTCTCAGATTGTTTCTCTGCCATCAGCCTCCATTTGTGTTGCTAGTGTTAAGGTCTATTCTTGTCCATGATCTAGAATGGAGCTCTTGTCTTTGATTCTTTCTATATTGCTGTTCTAAATAAGGTTATGTATTATCCCAAAAGAGATAAATATAAAAGAATATAAACTCAGCCATCTTGCATTAGTAGAGTTCAGGAAAGATAGGTCATCTCTGCTGCATGCAGCATTTTCTATGGCAGTCAAGTGGAAAATGAAGCTTCTGTTATTAAGGAGGCTGACCCATGGTTGATGCTGACTGCCATACAGAGGAACCCAGCCCAGGCCTTGGGGTGGGGAGATTTTGTGCATCTCCATGGCTATTTCCGTAGCGGCTTGGGGTTCCATTTGGTATGGTGGCTGGGATCCAAGGAAGTATACTGTATAATGTGTGGAACTCTACCAGGACTACAGATTAGGTAGTAAGAGAAATGATGTTTGCCATTTTAGGCCGCTAAATTTGAGGAGTGGATTTTCCTCAGTAATGGAAATGGCTTTTGATGCGTTTGATGCCCTGATGTGGGTCTCAAACTCACAAACTATGAGATCATGACCTGAGCCGAAGCCAGTATACTTTACACTGAAAGAGAGGTGGTTGATGTTTCCTAATACTTCAGGGCCAGGAGCACAAAATCGTAGACCCATATTTCCCATTTTCTACCGTTCAAGAAACCACAGACACCAGCTCTCAATGGAAAGAGTGCCACGGAATTGGTGGACCTGATTTGAATTGAGTAAACAGCATTTCTTTCTCATGATCTCAAAAGTTTAGCTGAAAAGCTTATAATAGACCTTTACATTATATTTATGTAGAAGATTGAACATATATACTATGACCTCAGGAATGTTTACCAATATGTAACAGCTATTATAAAACATACTGAGAGTTATCCATACGTGTATAATAAAGTATACGGTTTAAAATTAACTATACCTATATAATAAAATGCACTGCTAGGTGTTCTATAAATCACGTCTGATTAAAAAAAAAACTGGGGCGCCTGGGTGGCTCCATCGGTTAAGCATATGACTCTTGGTTTCAGCTCAGGACATGATCTTGCAGTTTGTGAGTTCAGGTTCCTCATCGGGCTCTGCCCTTGACAGTGTGGAACCTGCCTGGGATTCTCTCTCTCCCTCTCTCTCTGATCCTGCCCACCTTTCTCTCTCTCTCTCTCTCTCTCTCTCTCTCTCTCTCTCTCTCTCTTAAAATAAACTTAAGAAAAATAAAAAAGTGTATATTTCTAAACATGTGCTTCCATTTCCATTAATACCCCTATTACCAACTCAAGTTATAAAACAAAAACAAAAACAAAAACATGCATATGCGTGTTATGTCCTAAGTGGTGCTTAAAATAACCTAGAAAGCCCTTGTGAAAAGGCATAGACACATATTTTGAAGTCCATTTGGGAATACCAGTGAAATAATAGGACCCTTCTTTCTCCTCCTCTCCCAAAACAATGCGCATCGGACCGTTTCCTAGTCCGTGGATTGTTTTAGACTTATGGGTAAATGCACAAACTCTCTTCACACTTTTGTATGAGACTTAATATTTTAACATTATAGATATGGAAAGAGAACAGTATGTTACAGAAATGAGGATTGGAGAAATAATGTGATTTCAGCAGTAGGTGTTTGAATTGGAGGAATGATACTGAGGATCCCACTGTTTTCCTTCTTTTCCTCCAGCAGACCAGATGGCCACCATCAGAAAGAGTTACCTGAGGGTCTGGGTTGTGAATTTGAAAAGCATATGTTTTCTATTGAAACAATTTCTTTCTGGTTACTGGATAGCTTGCATACAGTGGCAGCTAGGTACAAAATTCCTTAAACAGATCAGTATTACACGGAACTTTTCCTAATTTTTGATTCTTAAAAAAAAAAAAAAAAGTGCTACAAATAATCTAACACTGTTTTCCAAACGCTATTTTGTAAAAGTAATTTATAACGTAGTACAGGCTCATAAAGGCTTAGAAAACACAAATGCATATTTTAAAAACCAATAAAAAGAACATCATGTTCCTAACGTTTAGGTTAAGAAACAGCTTATTACACTCCACGAATCCAATAGCTCTGTGCCTCTCCTGATTTGCATCTCCTTCCGTTTCTCACAGAGGCAATGTCGTTCCTGAGCTTACTTTGCTAATAACCGTTTTCTTATTTTTATTCTGTCTCCCATTTTGTGTGTGTCATTTTGCCAGTCAGTTTGTTTTAATTGGAGACATATTGTATGCATGATTTTGTAACTTTTTTTTCCCTCTCTCCATATTTATACTGGAAATTCATTCAACTTATTGAGGTAACCCCCTTTTCATTTCTGCTGCCTATACTATTCGATGATATGACAACATCTCAGTGGAGTTATCCGTTGTGTGGACAGATATTTGAATTGTTTGCTTCGTGTGTATCAAAGTTTCTCTACGCTATAAATATACCAGTGGACTTCCTGTATTCTAGGACATGTGAATTTTCAAATATGCTAGGTATAATGGTTAATGTTATGCATCAACTTGACCATGGGGTGTTCAGACATTTGGCTAAACATTATTTTGAATCCATCTATAAGCATGTTTGTGGATGATATTTAAATTTTAATCAGTAAATGGACGAAAGCATTTTGCCCTCTCTAATGTAGGTGGGTTCATCCAATCAGCCGAAGACCTGATTAAAAGAAACAAACAAAGAACACTGAGTTAAGAGGGAATTTTGTATGCTTGACTGTTGAGTTGAGACACTGATCTTCTTCTGCCTCAGGCTGTCAAATTCAGACCGTAACTTACACCATTAGCTCTTCTGGTGTCTCAAGCTTTAGAACTCAGACTGGAACACGACCTCGGTGTGTGTGTGTGTGTGTGTGTGTGTCCCTTAAGAGAAACATGACTAATATTAAACTCTTTCCCATATATATATTTATGTTTTACATCTTCTTAGTTTGCCTTCAATTTCTTGAAAGTACAAAGAAAGCTGAAATGAACAATCTCTTATATGTCCTCTTAAGAACTCAAAGGCGGGGGTCCTGGACGCTCTTGATATTGGCTCAGGCTATGATCTCGTGGTCATATGATGAAGCCCCACATTGTGCTCCACGCTGAGCATGGAGCCTGCTTAGGATTCCCTCTCTTCTTCCCTCTCTGCCTCTCCCCTGCTTGCACTCTATCTCTCAAAATAAATAATAAACATGATAAAAAGAACTCTAAGGTGAAGTGACTGTATTTTCCTCCATTTTTTATCTTTTAAATTACAAATGTCTGAAAGCAAAATATTATATTAAAATATACATAATACCCAATGCTCATCACAAGTGCTCTCCTTAATGCCCATCACCCATTTGGCCCATTCCCCCATCCACCTCCCCTCTTGTAGCCATCGGTTTATTCTCTATAGGTGAGAGTCTGTTTCTTGGTTTGTCTGTCTTTTTATTTTCCCCTTTGCTTGTTTGTTTTCTTAAATTCCATGGACTTGTGGAATCATATGGTATTTGCCTTTCTCTGACTGGCTTATTTCACTTAGCATAATATTCTCCAGTTCCTTCCATGCCACTGCAAATGCAAGATTCTTTTTTATGGCTGAGGAGCAATGTTCCTTGTAAATATGTACCACATCTTCTTTATCCATTCATCAGTTGATGGACGCTTGGGCTCTTTTCATAATTTGGCTATTGTAGATAATGCTGTTATACACGTTAGGGTGCTTGTATCGATTTGAATTAGTATATTTGTATTGTTTAGGTAAATATCTAGTAGGGAAATTGCTGGATGGTAGAGTAGATCTATTTTAAAAAAGTTTTTTTTTTAACTTTATTCATTTTTGAGAGACAGAGAGAGACAGAGCATGAGAGAAGGAGGGGCAGGGAGAGAGGGAGACACAGAATCTAGGCAGGCTCCAGGCTCTGAGCTGTCAGCACAGAGCCTAATGTGGGGCTCGAACTCATGGACTGTGAGATCATGACCTGAATCCAAGTTGGACGCTCAACTGACTGAGCCACCCAGGCACCCCAGGGTAGGTCTATTTTTTTAACTTTCTGAAGAAACTCCATACTGTTTCCAGAGTGGCTGCCTCACTTTGCATTTCCACCAACAGTGTGAGAGGGTTCCACTTCCTCTGCATCCTCAGCAACATTTGTTGTTCCTTGTGTTACTGTGTTATTAATTTTAGTCATTCTGACAGGTGTGAGATGATATCTCATTGTAGTTTTGATTTGCATTCCCCTCATGATCAGTGATGTTGGCATATTTTCATGTGTCTTTGACCATCTGCATGTGTTTTTTGGAAAAATGTCTATTCATGTCCTTTGCCCATTTTTAAATTACATTATTTGTTTTTCTAGTGTTGAGTGTTGTAAGCTCTTTATATATTTTGGATACTAACCCTTTATCAGTTACATCATTTGCAAATGTGTTCTCCCATTCCTTAGCTTGCCTTTTAGTTTTATTATTTCCATTCTGTGCAGAAACTTGTTATTTTGATGAAGTTCCAATAGTTTATTTTTGCTTTAGTTTCCCCTGCATCAGGAGATACACCTACTAAGAAGTTTCTGTGGCCAATGTCAGAGAAGTTACTGCCTGTGTTCTCTTCCAGGATTTTTATGGTTTCCCATCTCATAGTCAAGTGTTTAATGCATTTTGAATTTATTTTGTGGATGGTGTAAGAAAGTGGTACAATTTAATTCTTTTGCCTGTTACTGTCCAGTTATCCCTACACCATTTGTTGAAGAGACTATCTCTTTACCTTTTGATAATCCTTCCTGCTTTTTTGAAGATTAGTTGACCGTTTAGTTTTGGGTTCGTTTCTGGGTTTTCTATTCTGTTCTATCTATTTGTCTATTTTTGTGCCAGTATCATACTGTCTTGATCACTACAGTTTTGTAATATAACTTGAAGTCTAGAATTGTGATGCCTCCAGCTTTGCTCCCCCCCCAACCCTGCCAAGGTTGCTTTGGCTATTCAGGGTCTTTTGTGGTTCCATACAAATTTTAGGATTGTTTGTTCTAGCTCTGTGACAAGTGGTCTTGGTTGTTTGAAAGCGAGTACATGAAATGTGTAGACTGCCTTGGGTGATGTAAACATTTTAACAATATTTGTTTTTCTAATCCATGAGCATGGAAGGTTTTTCCATTTCTTTGCGTCATCTTCAATTTCTTGCATCAGTGTTTTATGGCTTTCAGAGTAGAAGTCTTTCACCTTTTGAGTTGGGTTTATTCTTAGGTATCTTATTGTTTTTGGTGTAATTGTAAATGGGATTCCTTGCTTTCTCTTTTTGCTGTTTCATTATTGGTGGGTAGAAATGCAACAGATTTCTGCCTCTTGGTATTGTGTCCTGTAACTTTGCTGAATTTGTATATCAATTCTAGTAGTTACTTGGCGGAGTCTTGTGGGTTTTCTATATACAGTATCATGTCTTCTGTAAATAGTGTAAGTTTTACTTCTCTCTTGCTCATTTCAATGCCTTTTATTACTTTTTGTTGTCTGATTCCTGTGGCTAAGACTTCAAGTGCTATGTTAAATAAAAGTGATGAGAGTGGATATTGCTGTCTTGAGCTCTCAGTTTTCCCCAATGAGGATAATATTAGCTGTGTTTTTTTTTTTTTTAAATAGATGGTTGGTATGTTGAGGTATGTTCCCACTAAAACTATTTTGTTGAGAGTTTTTTTTTTATCATGAACGGGTTTTGTACTTTATCATATGCTTTTTCTGCATCTATTCAAATGATCATATGGTTCTTATCCTTTCTTTTATTAATGTGATGTATCATGTGGATTGATTTGCAAATATTGAACCATACTTACAATCCAAGAATTAATCCTGCTTGACTGTGGTGAATGATTTTTTTTTAATGTAATGTTGGATTTGGTTTGCAGTATTTTATTGAGGAATTTGCATGTTTGTTCATCAGAAATATTGGCCTACTGTTCTCTTTTTCAGTTGTGTCTTTAGCGGTTTTGATATCAGGGTAATTCTGACCTCATAGAATGAATTTGGAGATTTCTTTCCTGTTCTATCTTTTGGAATAGTTTGAGAAGAATATATTTTAACTCTTTAAATCTGGTAGAACTCATCTCTGAAATGTCTGGTCCTGGACTTTTGTTTGTTGGGAGTTTTTAAATTTCTTTTTTTTTAAATTTTTTTTTTAACGTTGATTTATTTTTTGAGACAGAGAGAGACAGAGCATGAATGGGGGAGGGTCAGAGAGAGGGAGACACAGAATCTGAAACAGGCTCCAGGCTCCGAGCTGTCAGCACAGAGCCCGACGCGGGGCTCAAACTCACTGACCGCGAGATCATGACCTGAGCCGAAGTCGGCTGCTTAACCGACTGAGCCACCCAGGCGCCCCAAGGAGTTTTTTAAATTTCTAACTCAATTTATTTGCAGGTTATTCATCTGTTCAAGTTTTCTATTTATTCCCCTTTCAGTTTGATAGTTCATATGTTTCTAGGAATTTATCCATTTTATCCAGGTTGTCCAATTTGTGGGCATATGGCTTGTGATAATATTCTCATAATTGTTTGTATTTCTGTGGTGTTGGTTGTTATTTCTCCTCTCTCATTGGTGATTTTATGTATTTGAGTCCTTTCTCTTTTCTTTTTGATAAGTCTGGCTAGAGGATTATCATTTTTTTTTTATCTTTTCAAAGAATCATCTTCTTGTTTTATTGATCTCTTCTATTTTTTTTAATTTAGTTTCTATATCATTTACTTCTGCTGTAATCTTTATTACTTCCTTCCTTTTGGTGGCTTTAGGCTTGGTTTTTTATCGTTCTTTTTCTAGCTCCTTTAGGTATAAAGTTAGGTTGTTTATTTGAGATTTTTCTTGCTTCCTTAGAGAAGGTTTTATTACTGAATACTTCCTCGTAGCACTGCCTTTGATGCATTTCAAAAGTTTTAGACCATTGTGTATTCATTTTCATTTGATGCCATGTATTTTATTATTTCTTCTTTTATTTCCTGGCTGACTCATTTATTGTTTAATAGCATGCTGTTAACCTCCATGTATCTGTGGTCTTTCCATATTTTTTCTTGTGGTTGACTACTAGTTTCATAGCATTGTGTTAGAAAAGGTGCATGATAGGACTTAGATCTTATTGTATATGTTTAGACCTCTTTTGTGCCCTAATATGTGATCTATCCTGGAGAGTGTTTCATGTGCACTTGAAAAGAATGTGTATTCTGCTGTTTGAGGGAGGGATATTCTGAATATATCTGTTAAGTCCATCTGTTCCAGTGTGCCATTCAAAGCCATTGTTTCCTTGTTTATTTGTTTGTTAGATGATGTGCCCACTGAGGTGTTAAAGTACTCCACTATTGTATAATTACTGATTAATTCCTTTAGATTTGTTATTAATTGTTCTATGTATTTGGGTGCTTTCATGTGGGTGCATAAATATTTTACAATGTTATATCTTCTTGTTGGATTGTCCCCTTTATGATTATATAGTGTCTTTCCCCCACCCCCACCCTTCTTTTTATACTGCCTGCTTAAAAGTCTATTTTGTCTGATATAAGTGTTGTTACTCTGGCTTTCTTCAGACATGCCCTTGTGTGATAAATGTTTCTCCAGCCCCTCACTTTCAATTTCAGGTGCCTGTAGGTCTAAAATGAGTCTCTTGTAGGCAGCTTATAGATTGGTCTTGTTTTTTTGTTTGTTTGTTTGTTTGTTTTTTATCCATTTTGACATCCTATGTCTTTTGATTGGAATACTTAGTCCATTTACATTCAAGGTAATTATTGGTAGATATGTATTTATTTACAGTTAATACTAGTTTTGTCATTTTTTCTGGAGATGCTCTTTGATCTTTTCTTGTCTTTGTTTCTCCTTTGCACTCAAAGAGTCCCTTTAGTATTTCTTGCAGAGCTGGCTTAATGGTCACAAACTCCTTTGGTTTTTGTTGGAGAAACTCTTTATCTCTCCTTCTATTCTGAATGATATCCTTGCTGGATAGATATTCTGGGCTACAGATTTTTCCCATTCAGCACTTTGTTATTTATTTATTTATTTATTTATTTTTTAAATTTTTTTAAAAAATGTTTTTTAATGTTTTATTTATTTTTGAGACAGAGAGAGACAGAGCATGAGCAGGGGAGGGGCAAAGAGAGAGATAGAGACAGAGAATCTGAAGCAGGCTCCAGGCTCTGAGCTGTCAGCACAGAGTCCAACACGGGACTCAAACTCAAGAACTGTGAGATTATGACCTGAGCCAAAGTCCTTTCAACTGACTAAGCCACCCAGGCACCCCTTGATTTCCTTCAATATTTTGTGTGATATATCCTTACCAGATATATGGTACACAAATATTTTATCCCTTTCCACTGGTTGTGCTTTCACTCTATTGGTTGTTTCTTTTGTTCTGCAGAGGGTTTTTAGTCTGATGTAGTCCCGCTTGTCTATTTTTGCTTGCTATTGGCTTCATGTTGCTAAAAAAATAATTTCCAAGACCAATGACAAATTTTTCCCCATGATTTCTTCTACTAATTTATAATTTAAGGTGTTATATTTAAGTCTTTAAAACATTTTGAGTTGATTTTTGTATATGGTGTGAGTTAAGGGTCCAGCTTCATTCTTCTGCATGTGAATATCCGATTTTCTCCAATGCCATTTGTTGAAGAGACGATTCATATTTTGTCAGTACTATTTTTCAGAAAGGCTTAAAACTCTCTGTTGTAAAGAGCATAGCCTTCTTACAGAATGTTGTGGTCTTATGTTGTGATTTTCTCCTTGGTGCTTGCTATAAGAGTCACAGTGCAACTTCCCTACTTCCCACACTAAAGTCTCCAATACTCTAAGGCTTATTGGATCATAGTGTCTAAATGGCAAGGCCCCTTGTACCATACCTTGGACCTGCTACAAAATCCTTTCTTGTTTTTAGTATGTTTCAGAGCTTGCCGTCTCTCATAACACATTGCTTATCCACTGGGACAGAATTCGTTGATGTGGCATGTGTTGCCTCTAGGACTCAAGATGGCTGACTTCTCAGGCGCTGTACTTTTTTTCTTTTTGCTAGAAGATTATGATTAAATAATATGTTTTACTCTGGAAAGCATGTTTAGTGTTTCTGTGATGTGTCTGTTGCAGCTACTCAACTCTGCTTTAGTAGTATGAAAGCAGCTATAGATAAAACATAAGTAGTTATGGCTGTGTCCCTACACAACTTTTTTGTTTGTTTGTTTATTTCACAAAACAGACATATTTGCCCCACAAGTGGCAGTTTTCCAACCCCTGATGTAGGGACCAGTATAATGTTCTCTAAAATCTACAGATCCCATAAATCTCTTACTATCATTATTATCATAGACAACCATAGACAGCAAGGTAGTTAAATTAGTCTTGTTCATCCCATGTGAATGCAAACTCTGATCTTCTTTTGTGATAAGAGTGGAAAGAATGTATTTACTAAATCAATGGCTGCCTATCTTACAACAGAGAAAATGATACTCTTATCCAGTATAGCAGGTGTGATCAGGGATAATTCTTGGTTAAACTGTGGTAATCTACAGCCATTTGTCCAGAAGCCATCCCAGTTATTACAAAAGCCATTCTATGAAATAAATGGAAATATGTTAAAATCATTGCCCCTGTATCCTTTAGGTGTTTAATGGTAATATCCAGCCCCGTTTTCCCAGTTGGGATGAAATATATTTTTGGTTTTCTGTCTTGGTGTGGGTTCAACGTAAGAGGCTTCTGTGTGTCCTATGCCACTATGACATCTCTTACTACACAGGTAACTGACCCAATGTGGAGGTCATGCTGCCTATTAAATATGTCATAATCAATCACATGATTCAGAACTGGGAAAGAAACAATTGAATGAGTCTACAGGTACAATTGGCCCACTGTGAGACAGCCTTTATCCACTTACCTCCTGGTCCCATGATGATACTTTGTATCTTCAAACATTAATGTTCTCCCCATATCCACATTCATTATTCTTCCAAATTTCAAAGTTTCTTCCTATCTGCAATGGTCATTCAGTCAAGAACACAGCCCTAGGCCATTATTTTGGGGGAAGGACTAAGGAAATCAATGTTGCAGAGTCCTTTCTCCGAGGAAATTGGCCACCTTTTCAGTCAATGGGATCTGGAAATTGGGTCTCTCTAGGAACTAGCAAGAAATGAAGACTCTACTGGATTAGTTCTGTTCATCTTCCAGTTCTTTCATGCTTACTTGGTTTTTGTTTTGTTTTGTTTTGTTTTTTGTTTTGTTTGTTTGTTTTCTGATTATAGATGAAAAACAACACTCTTTCTGGCCACTATTCTATTCTGCCCCTAAGGATGCTGTGTTCTATTCATCATCTCCACAATGCTCAGCAAACAAAGCACCCTAGGCTGCTTCTGCAATCTTGTTAGCCATTGCAATAATTGCAATTTCCTGCAATTCCAGCCAAGCACTGCCACTTGGCTTCAACGACTTTGGGGTTTTATTTCCCCCATGGATATTTGAGCCTTGAAGTAGGACTGCCTTAACTGCTACCACCTCTGTGAGGCAGAAGACAGATATGACTGAATTGCTTAGTGATTCTGGTGTCCATCTCTCCAGAGAACTTGTGATGGCTTTGATGAACAGTGTACCCTCTGGGCCCTCTCTTAGAACATGAAACTGGTGGTTTTTCCGTATTGTAATGGATCCATTCCAAAATTCTCATTCTCTCAATCTCTAATCTTTCCTCTAACATCTGCCAGGATAACTCAGGCATTTCCATGTGAGTTTGTCTTGACTGTTGTCCCCCTTAAGTCTCCCCAAATCCACTATAGCAGCAAGTTTTTCCTTTTGTGTACAGTCTATCTTCCCCCTTCATAGGCCCAGGATGTTACTAGCCATCTGATGCTGGCTCTTAACCCTGGTCATAGTCCTGCCAGCCAGCAAAAGAGATGGGACCATTTCTGAGGAGGCCACTGGTTGCTTTGTAGGGCAGAAGCTTCTCCAGTGACTTTTAGATGAGGACAGCCTTAGCTTTTACTAAGAAAGAATGTGCTGCTTCTGCAAGCTCTGAGGACTGTGGGGGAGAATCGTGGTATTTTAGAATCCGTGTTCTCAGGAGAATCTCAATCTCTGGTAGCTGTCTTTACCCTATGTTTCAAGATTCCCAACCTAGTTAATTTTCCCAACTAGAACCTTCAAGTACCTGATGTGTTTTACCTTAGCATTATATCTGTGGAGCTTTCTGACCCAATCAGTTCATCAATTTTCTGCTCAATTGTTTGCCAGATATAAGACCCTTTTTGGCAGGTACTAAAGAGGTCTCCTTGATCTTGTGCTTAGCCTTTGACTCTCAGTGGTCATCAGTTTCTCATTAGCTCTATGCAGTGTATCAGTGAAACTTAACAGTAAACAATGACTTCAATATCCTTGCATTGCTGCCCCATTTGATCAAATACCTGAATCATCATAACTGTCAATGTGTTCCCCTTTCAGGATATTTTTCCAAGTCACCATTGGTGGACTATTATTAGTTGTCCTGGTGCCTCGTGCAAGAACTGTCCAAAGTCCACTTTCAGTACAGGGTGGCCATCGTCTTTGTCTACTCAGCACGGAGAGTGAGTCACAAAGCCTTCACTACATCACCCATTCTCCCTTTCCTCAGATAATTCCTGGCACCACTTACACATGTTAGTTCAAGTTTTCTGAATACCACATGAGATATGCAAGAGATTTACTGAAGGACATGTCTATGAAAGAGAGAGAGGAAGAGGTCAGATAAATGAGAATCTTCATACTCCCAAGAAAGTCTGACATTTGTGAAAGATAGGAGGCTTTAGTGGAAAGGGTCTCAGACTGCAGTACAAATGTTTACTCAATATAATGGTTGGAATCATTGGGTAAGCTACCCCCACCCCCCCCAAAAAAAAAGTGCCTTCCATCTTTCAGGAACAGACCTTTACTAGTACACTGGCCATGCTCAGGCTTTGGCTGGGAACAGCCTAGGAGAAAAGTGTAGTCTCAGCGTGAACACAGTGATGGAACCAGAAAAGCATCTTCCCAGCCTCCAGTTAATCTTGGTTCCCACAGCAGACCTGAATCATGCATGTTCATGGTCCTCAAACCAAGAAAGTCCAGACTTTTCTAATCTTCTTCTGTATCTTATATTTATCTGTACCCTTTGAATTAGCAGTAAAGTTTGATAAACTCTGATCCTTGTGGGTTTGATTTGACATTTCTGCTCTCTATATTATCTTAATTTTATTAATAAAAGAGCAATTTCAATAATATTGAAATAATGAAAGTCTTAAATCCTCTGATGTTTCAAATAAAAAATTAGCTAATTCCAAAAATAGTTCAGATACTTTTCAACCAATTTATAACATGAAAAGAATCTTTTGGAAATACATTCAGCCAATTCAAAGATTAAATAGCAGATGTATTTTTTTGTGTGTGAATCTTATTTTAAATGTACTTAGAAATTCAGGAATTGGGTGTTTGAAGTCATGTGATCTAGCAACATATCTGACATATCACCCTGTCAACTTACCAAGGTAGGAGAGTTAAAAAGTTGACTTCATGTCAAATTATTTTACAGAAAGGGGAAAGGTTTACAGAAAGGGAAAGAAGTGGAAGCATAAAATAGAGATAACAGGTAATGCACTAAGGTTTTTAAACATTGATTAATAATGTTTGTTTTTATTTTATGCTTAATTATTAGATTTCTAAGTTCATTAATAGAATTAGGTTGAAACTTACTTTTAATACCCTCTTTGCCTGGTTATATTTAAGCACTTTTTTTTCTCTTTAAAGCATTTATATTTATAAAAATTTAACCATGCAATATCTCATTTTATTTTTTTCCCAAATCCTCCTCTTATCTCTATCCTCTGGATTATTTTGCATCAAATGCTACCCATACACAGTTTCATTTCTGTGGACATACTGTATATGTGTATCTGAAATGTAGACTCTTTTTCTGAACATCATTAACACCCTTAAAAATCTGACAATGATTCCTTAGTATAATCAAATATCCATTCAGTGTATTAGTGTCTAAATGCGAGTTTTTTCTCTAATAACTCATATTAAATATCTATTTTATTTATTTTTTATTTTCTCTTTTAATTTGGTTTGAATGCCTTTCCAAAACCATGACCTCCAATTATGTGTAAAATAAGAATACTAAAAATGGGGGGAACTTGCAGCAGACTTTATTACGATTTTTCTCCTTAATGCCCTGAAATACATGAGTGTGACTGATCTTTGCAGTGTTCTTAGTAAACACTGTGAATAAACCAGGAGAAGATGAGGTTATCAGTAATCTGCATTCTGGTAAAGGGAGTAGAATTAGAGTTCAAGACTTCCCTGTAGCTGGCAGGAGAGCAGATATGGAAGATGCCCAATGGTATAGTCACTCTTTATTCTCATCGTTATGAGAGGGCTGGGGACATGGGAGTGAGGAGTGGAGCTTTGCACAATGGTAAAATTTTGAGTAGTGTGAACAAAGTTGCTCTTGTCCAGAACACCATTATAGGCACTGATCAGTGGGGACAAAGAAGCATTATTCCAACACCAAATGGCCCAGTGTGGCCAGGGCTAATGCCACAGGGACTTGCTAAAAAAAAAAACTCCATTAACTAATACACCTTGTGCCAATACACAAAGTAATGGCAGAAGGACACCTTCCATGAAAGTTTTCTGGTAAGATATATAATTGATTTAGCTATCACTTAATTCAATTATAATTTTATACATGATGGCTAATTTTTATTGTTGTTCCAGAATTAAAAGAGAGCTCTATAGTCTAGTTGCCCAACCTAAAACTATGAGAACATAATTTTTGTGCCATTATGAAACAAAAGTATTAATAAGTGGCTGTAAGAACATGATATAACAACCTCAGAAACAGAGTAAAATGTAATTATGAGCATGCTTGACAGGCACTTGAATTTCATCTACAAATTTTAGCATGCTACCGTGGCTTAAAGGAAGAACCTGATTGCCATGTCTAACCACTTCTCATCTACATGAAAAACCAACCAAACAAACAAAAAACTTCCCAAATGGAGATCTAATTTTTTTATCACATTGCCTCCTGAACCAAACTCTGCCAACAACGTAGATTTATTGTACACCAAGTCCCTAATTAA